>NW_024882249.1:0-178230 GCF_019059575.1 Amphibalanus amphitrite | reverse complement strand
CGAGTTTTATGAAGACATGTCATATATATGCATCCACAGATGACAGAAACCTCCTTGACCATTTTGCTTGGACCTATGACGTCACAGGAATGTCAAATAAGGTCAAATTGTACCGGTTTACAACAAAAACAATTTTTTACGTAAAAGTGACTTAACCTTCGCCGGCCGAGGGGGGGGGGCGGGTGCCGCCCCCCATAGGGTTTTTTCGCGTTAGCTCCGAACACGCTGGCGATAGAGAGCTGAAACATGGCATACCTGACCTTTGATTCCAGCTGGATCTTTTGACACCAACCGCATTTTTGAGTCAGGTCAGGTCACTGATCTATGACGTCATAAGTGGACCTCTGCACGGTCTTCAGATGTCGCAACTTCGCAACGCCCTCACTGCCAGAGGAGATGTCACAGGGAAATGAAACTTGCAGGATCTAGTATCCATTATGAGTCTAACAACTTGTATATCTCGGATTTTTCCTAAAGGTCATATGAGGTCAGGTCATTTTCGTGACCTAACCATTATAACCCGCGCCCTGATGGGGTCTGCCGAGCAACGCGGTCTGATGGGGGGCCATTTTGGCCCCCCTAAGATCTCGAGAACCACGCAACATAGCGACAAGCGGTAAACGGCGTTGGATAGCCCCAATGGGGAACTACCTTGCGACCCAATTTCATTGACCTCGGTCAAACCGATGACGTCACAGGTCAGGTCAAAGGTCGAATTTTCACCGTTTACAGGCATTTCAAGAAATGCGTTGTAAAATCGAGTAAAATGCATTTCATTGAAAATCATCGATGGGGAAATGTTCTTCAAACACATTTTGCTATTTGAGGTCACTGATACCAGGTCAGGTCACAGAGGTCAGGTCACTGGGGGGTCACAATATGAAAGTGTCGTGTGATACATGTTTTATGGTCCATTTTACATGACAAATGCGATTATGTGGGTCAGGCAGACTTTTGGGCCAGCTTAGGTCACGTTTTGGTCAAGGTCAGGTCAAGGTCAGGTCAAGGTCAGGTCAAGGTCAGGTCAAATTAGGTCAAATTTCAAAGTTGATATTTTTGCATAAGATGGGTATCGATTCGATGCAGCTCGTCACGGGGAGTTCAATGGTGGTCTCTGTTTTGCGCTACGAGGTCTAGAATTGCTAAAAATTGAGTTCAGAAATTTGACGTCATCAATTTTTAACTGTTTTTTCGCTATAACTTGGCCAAAAAAGAGGTATCGATCTCAAATTTGGTATGTATATCGAAGAGCGCAGGGACTATCACAGATATTCCGTTTTTTTCGAAACTCGAAAAAAAATTGGATTTTTTTGAGTTTTTCTAAAAAAATCAATTTTTATTTTTGGTGGTCAGAATCCAAAAATTTTGAAAATCCGAGACAGCAGTTTTGTAGCGCCGTCTTTTCTCTACACAACCACATAAAGAACTTTAAAATTGCTTGTTAACTGTAGAATTGGTGAGCGTTTCAAGATGTCATGTTTTTTGCTCATTTTTACTCGAACATGACCTCAGTTTGACCTCAATAACTCCTGACCTGAGGTGACCTGTGACTTGAAATTTTGTGTGAAGGTGTCAAATTGATGCCCGGTAAGGTACCAAAAATTTGTTTTCTCGCTATTTAAGAAAAACCACAGGGGGGGCCAAAATGGCCCCCCATCAGGGCGCGGGATAAGTCAATGGGGAAAAATGAAAACTGCTATTCTGGCGCCGGAAACGATCTCCAACTATCTCAAGCACACAGAATCGTGATTTGATGCACTCCTTGCAAGGTTCGATGCGTCACTTTTGCCATGTTGACCTTGCGTGACGTCATTTATGACGTCATCAAGGTCATATTAGTTTTTCGTCAATAACTCCCGATCAAATTGAGCTAGCGAGTCGGAAAAGCCACCAATGGACTCAGGAAGACCTGCCGAATCGAATAATATGCAACATGACCTCTTTCGACCAACTTCGTGACCTGGGGGTGCTGACCTGACCTTGACCTAAGGTCAACACCCTAAGTTGACCTGACCCGAACAAAAAGTATATCATTCGACGCGCCTGATCAAGGCAAACACAATGCTGCCAAAATCGCGGCTCTGCGGCCGTTTTTTTGCGAAGTTATTCACCAAAAACTGAACCGTACCTTGGGGCACTTGACCTGACCTCAGAGGTCACCGGTTGACTTAGGACCTTGAAATCGGGTACCAATCTCTGCGTCTCGTAACGGCGCACACGCTCGTTTTTTTTTCGCGACGAGCTAGCTCCACCAGGGGCGAAACGGCGGGGGGGGGGGGTCGTACCCGCCCCCCCCCCTCGGCCGACGCGTATGTAGAAAACCAATAGGTCCGGCGAGGGTTAAGTCACGTAAAGGATCATTTCAGTCACTAAAAGGTTGATTAGAATCATAAATATTACTCCTGACTGATTTCAAGCACAAATACCGAAAATATTGTGACGTCATAAGAACAGTCGCTATTTTTTCAGTCATTCAAATGGCTATATCTCAGGCAGTTTTAGAGATATTTTGTTAATTTTTGGCATGTGTAAGGCCAGTAAGAGGTTCTCTAATACATATACCGTTTTTTTAAATTTCCCCAAATTTACAAAATATTTCAAGAAATTTAATTTTTGAGTTCAAAAATCCCTAGATGTAGAGATTTTAATTTTGGAAATTTCGAGATAGCCATTTAGTTTGCCATGCTTTTTTATACCTGTGGTTTAATTTTTGAGTCGCTAGGTTGAAACCCTGATTTTCTGCGATTTTTCTCCGTGAGCAAATTTTTCGACGAAAAATCGCCGAACATGACCTCAGTTTGACCTCTATAGCTCGTGACCTGAGATGAACTGAGGCCAAATTTGTTTCAGGAGTTGTGTAAAATTGATGTCCGGAGAGGTGCTGAAAGTTTCAAGTCGAAATTCGCAGCCGTTTCTGAGTTATCTCCGAAAAACCACAGGGGGCCTTTGCCCCCCCCCCCCCCCCAACGGGTCGCTGGTTAAATTGGTAAAGGACATGTACGATAACCACTCAATGCAGGAATGAAAACACTTAAATAACCTTCCAAACGGTCATTCCCAAAGTAGCATTTTAAAGCGTAAGAATATCGGGATAATGTCAATAGCCCTGGGGAAAAAATGCCTTTTCGTTTGCCACGGAAAAATGTCGACAGGGCAGAAACCCCGCGGTCTGAATCATTCGAATGGCTGCAAAGAAAAGTAAAATTGGCAACCACAAACTGGAGCTGACGTCATTTTGCAGGGCTAAAACGAGGGGTGGCCGCTTTGCCCACTCTCCACTATACCTTATCCCGCGCTATTCAGCCGAACGCGCCCTGATGGAGGAGCAGGGTCTGCCCCCTATCTTACTTTCGAACGGATGGTCGTAGAAAGACTGGGAAAAACAGCAATCAAAGGTTAACGTCAACGTTTGTATAAACGTTCAAAAGTTAACGTTCAGTATAAACTTTAAGCTAAATATCAAAGAGCCATTTATGGACAAAGTCGCAATATTGCTAATCATTGCTAAATGGCATTTGCTACCAAAATGATAGCTAGCGATTACGGTCTTTTACTGTCGAGTGTCGGCGTTACTGTCGGCGTGCGCCACCTACCCTGCTGTAGCTGACACCGTCGTAGTCACAAGCCATGGTAACGGCCTGGCCGACGGTTGGCTCGAACCGACACCCGTTGATGATGTGATCTTCGGTCCAGACGGCGGAATTGGCGCCGCCTGACAGAGCAGCCACAGCTAATGGCAGAATCACGGCCAGTGGGGGTCGATGAGTGGACCCCATTGCCCCGCGGTACACCCTACGGCAGCGGCACAGCCGAACGGTCGGCCGGTCGAGCCACAGTGCCACTAGCCGGAGATTTCTTGCTGCTCCGAGGCCTCCAAAGGGACGTGCGTCGTGCTGACCCGTCCCGGACACATGGTGATTGTCCTGTATAAGCCCCTTTGGCCGGAAACGGTGCTGGTGACTAACCACTGACCAGTGATAAGGTGGAGTGAAAACATCAAATTCTAAGAATATGAGTGCCCGGACTTATCAGCTGCCAGCAGCGCCGGCGCTGCGGTTTCAGCTTGTGCTTTTCTGCTGTCTGTTTTAGGTATTCATGCAACTCTTCCTGCAGTAGGGTGTTGGATTTGTTATTCGCTGTTGTTTTATGTTATCTAACTTTATAACTTTCCACTGTCCGTTCGGTGGTCGCAGTGTGGCGCGGCGGTGCGGCGGCACCTTTTGTGACCTGACCTGACCTTGACCCGTACTTAGTATGACCCCTATACGCACATGGTACCTTCACTAGGTCTTTGAGATCATTTTTGTTGAGTTTCGAGCAGCAGCTATCGATTCCGCTGTCCGTAAGCCTAATCATGCAAAACCCCAGAATTTGACCTTTGACCTGATCTTGACTCGAAAGTTTACCTCAATCTTAAAATCTTAAGGGTATTTTGGGAAGGTCTCGTAGAGGCCTTTCGAACGCCGCCTCGCGGGGCTCGATACGACCATTGGTTCTTGAGATAAAAGGGGGGGTCGGATCCGACCCCCCAGGCTGTCGTGGATACGGAAATAGCCCAGGGGGTGCCGGGCTAATTCTACAATTTGACAGAACATAATATAAGTTTATCTTTAATAAATATATGTTATGCCTGTGTTATCCACTCATACACATACATGTACCTACTGCCATCAGTAGGTATGTGAAAGCTATTGCCATTCATTATCTTCATTCACTTGTCCTTCAGAGCATTATTCACCCGACAAATATCACATTCTAACACGACATGCCAAAAGTGCATTACCTTCGGTCACTATATTGATAAGATAATGAGTCCCCATTGGTGCCAAATCAATTCCATGACAATCTACACGCCTCGACCACTGCCATAATCTGAATGCATTGCCTGCTCGCACTTCCTGCAGACAGTGTATCGACGTTGCGTAGACCGCACTCAGCACCGGCCATTTGAGGCTAAGTGATCGTGGCACGCCGGGCGGTCGGACCACTTACCTGTCTATTGATCTATTGGCTCACTGACCCGATCGCTGTGCTGAGGAGCCCCCTGTGGACCTCGAGGAGTGACATTAGGTGGGGTGGACGGCCTGACCTGGATACAAAGACGATCGGGTGATGGAGGAGATGGGCACAGAAGAGCCCGCTGTGATCACAAACTTAGACGGAATATGTATCGTATCATGCATTATCAATCTCAAAGGTTTTTGAGTGTTGGTTTTGAGTGGGAGTGTAAAAATCTTCGCGTTATGTGAAATGCTGAGGTCGTTGCACAAGAATACCTTTTGAACTAAAGCTAAAGACACGGGGCTCTTCTAACAATAAACGCATGCACATTTAACTTCTTGCACAAAGCCATTTTCTTGCCCAATATACCTACATGAGTTTTTTTGTAACGTTACTATGACATGCAATAGGTATGTAAACTGAAAAAAAAAACAGTCGCTTTGTACTTTTTTGTATAACTGAACGATCTGAACCGGTAATAAAAAATAAAGATAAGTATAACTTACAGGCTAACAAAAGGAGAACGTTCGCAAAGCGTGCACTATATTGTTGAGTCACCAGTGCGGCGGGAGGCGGCTAGCGGCCCACATTCTGGTCACTCTGAGGCCTGAGCTGAGCTAGCCGTTAGGCACGTGCGGTCAAACCAGATAGGTGGTTATTTCGGGTGGTAATTTTCCGATAATTCGGAGCCCCACACGAAGGCTCATTCCTCTCGGCTCTGACGGCGAGCCGAGCTAAACAGATTCGCCCGCAGGTCTGGTGTTTATTCACTGCTGTTATTTCCAAGTGGATGTTGTATGTACGAGTCAGCTGGTAAGCGGCGGACGTCCCGCCCAAATCATGCTGCCGCTATGGATAATGCCGAAGCATGCACTGTGTAATGTGCAAATAAGCTGTTAGGTACTGTCATTTCTGTGGCCGAGAAAGAGGGCAAGCTGCATTTGTAATTGCTTTATTTTATTTGAATATTTTCATGGGTCCAGCCATAATCAGAACAATCACTCGCTTGTAACTAAACTAACAATTTGTTTATTTCATCGTTATTTTCGAAAGCCCTTGGAAGGTTGTTGTTCACTGCACGGAACAAATAGAAGGAAATAGGTACTTTATAAAATAAGTGCCAAAATAAACTGATTCAGTAACAAGTCTGATCTTCACGTGAGGCCTGATCAAATATAATAACGCTTATTTACATATCCTATTACACTTTCTACACAATTACAGTTGCCTCTCACTCCACAACAAACAATTACACCACATCACTCTCTCGCCCAGACCGCTGTGTCACTGCCTGCTCGTCTTCATCGGAACACTGTGTGTAACTGACACACCCTGAGGGCCCTCAGACCACTATCCGACCGTCAGTCCCCGAGTGAACAGCGGATGACTGATGAACTCCGAGTGTAGCGTTACCCACCGGGAGGCCTCGCGAGTCGCCCCGGGCGGCGCCGCTGAAGATGACGGAAGACCCGGTCTGGGTCGTGTGCCGGTTATTGCACCGCGTGCTGGTTTGTCAGAGTGAAGAGCCTCAGCCTGGCCGACCCGACCGAGGTGGTGGGCGGCACGAGAAGTTGATTACTTTCCGCGGAAGGCAGTCGTAAAATCAAGCGGAAAGATGAGACTGGCTGGGATAGTGCCTCGGTTCATTGTTTTTGGTTGCGGTGAAAGGACACAGCTTTTACCAAACAAGTGGTGTGTTATTACGGTGGAAGTCATTCAATAGTTTAATTGTAGCGTTGTAATGGATAGTTTTCTCTCATCCATCACAGGGAAATAAATGGCCCATTTTAGATTTTAGGCGACGGGAGATGACTTGTATCATCAACTCTAAATGGCATTCGTTATCTAGAGCCTTGTATGAAGTGAAATATATTGAAATGTTATCAGTTATGTAATCTTCGACTTTTGGTAGCAATCCAGCTATATCAAAAATGTCGTCAATGATACACATTTTTTTCATTTGATATGAGTCAAACACACCATTAGCTCAAAGAAATATTGCATAAAGAGAGCAATATTGTTGCACTCTGCTCTTCTTTATACCTCACGTTCCAAAGCAACGAACATATTTTTCTTCATGAATATTTCGGTCGCTTTATTACGACACACGCCAGGTCTGTACAAGGCCATATATAGGGTCTGTATGTCCGGCTAGAGGCTTTCTTTTTATAGCCTGCGACTGGACGGCCTGGATTATTAATATCTTGGTCTGGATAGCGTGAGCAGAGCCATCCATCGCGATTCCGATCGGTGTCTTCCCTCCAGGAGCCCGAGTGGGTCAGGTCACTTGCGAAACAGGCGTCAGCAGTTTCATTACACGACTCATCAGAGACTGAAATGGACTTTGGATGCATAGAAGCAGATGCCGCATGTACAGTTCCGTAAAAACACGGCGCTCGCTCATATCCATTAATACGCCTAATACCCGATACATTGATTTGACTAATGGTTTATTGACCCCCTGATTAATTGTATGATTAATCGACTGTCGCCTCTAATCTCTCGTCTTCCAGCCGAAAACGACACGACCTGTCATGACACAGCGTCGGCGACATAAAATCTGTCCCGATAACCGCCCTCAGACCAAACAGAACCTTCTGCGCCCTTCCTCGCCTGCCATCAGTATGTAGGTGCGGCGGCGCGACCGTCTCTATAGCCGGTATAATTCAACTGTTCGTCCAAACCCGGCACGGCGACTGCCACCCGGAGTCTAATTGCAGCACCGTGCGGCTTTTTGTGCGCAGCGCCGGCGGGGCATTGTGACCGCGTCGACCCGACAAACGGCTTCTGATTGACTCTAGACGTCGTTAGCGACAAAAGCAGCGCACGGCCGCGCTGACACTGCCGCCGCGCGCCTGTCGGTGCGGCTTTAATGGCGCGCGTGCTGCCAATGTGGTCTGGTCAGTGGTTAGGGGTCGACAGGGATCAAAATGGATCGGTTGAGGTCACGAGGTCATTGGTCATTTTCACATTTAGATAGACAAGTTGGACGTGTTTTGCATAGAAACGTCTGCGGTGAGTTGGTTGCAGTACTTATATAGAGTTTTTTTTAGCTCTCACCTTCAAATCATCGTAGCAACGATGTAGATAAAAATGACGAAGCCGAGGTGCAGTGAAGAGACCTCCCACATGTTTTCATAATGGGTTAGTGGGCTAGTGCTGGAACGGATAGGTCGTGGGTTCAAATCCGCCCCGTCGCCTGCCCTGTCATTACGACTCGCGGTTTCCTGTGACTGTCAACGTAACAGTTATGCAGTAAAACATCGGTAAGGAATATACCCAGCCGTGTTATTACGATCCATAAATACTGCCGCGCCGAACACCGTTGGAATCAATTGTTCAGTGGAAGCGCTTAGTCTGATCCGACCACAGTTTCACCGTCATTGACGACCGACACGCACTTCCCAGCCATTTTACCTCCGTCTAACATCTATTTCAGCAACTCTTCAACCACAGAAACAAGAACAGAACGTGCAGAAACAAGTGCATAAACATCCGACAGACACCTAATCTGTTGAACAAATCTGGCGGCTCAGAATGCGCTGTTTGGTGACAGGGGCACACCGTCGGTCGTTCTCTCGGCACGCGTCCTGGGCCTCCGGTCCCTCCCAGGGGATGGGGGAGTGTCGGAAAGTGGAAACACACACCGCTCTGGGCCGACGTTAGAAATGGCAGTTGTCCGCCTGTCGGCACGCTAAATAAATCAAACCGAGCTGTGATCAATGTGAACCCCACGTGCTCCCAATGAGGCCCAAGCCGGCTAGAGATTGAGGAAACTATGTCGAGTAGGTATAAATGCTGTTGTCAGCTGCATGCTACACCTTGTTGTTGACTTTGTTTTCTTGATTGTTGCACCATGTTGAATAGAGGCTTCCGGGTTAAGCACGACATATTTGTGTTTTCAGATGACTTATGTAGAGTTGTCAGCAGTTGTGTGCACGAGACACAGTTGATGCTGCATGTTTGCATCTCAATTATCATGCAATTTCTCAGGTTTGAGTGAACTGACACGATAACGGCGAATGCAATGGAGGTCGTTACAGGGTTAAGCTTATTGGAAGTTGGAGTTGAATCCATAAGGCTATAAAAATATCTTGGCATGGCTTTGCTCAGAATTCAGCAACTTAGTACCACGTGACGCATGTCAAGCAAAATTCTCCCCAGCACTTCCACATGTCTGCAGAAATGCGCATTACCGAGTCGGACAAGAACGTCGAGAATAGCAGCTGTCGGCATTTGTGTGAAGTTGTCTTGTTCTCAAACTTTATCACGGACGACATTTGTAAAGTTGGCCTCATTTAAAACATAATTCCAAAGGACAGCACGATTGTCTGACTAGCAGAATAACAAAAGGTAACGACATCTTTTCTTAAGAATCAGCAAACTTGTCGACAACTTTGTGCTGTGCTCGCTGGGATTCACAAGTAAGACCGAAAAAGGCTGGAAGTGCATGGCTGGGATATTATTTTGATTTTTCCTATCATAGGTGAAGTCGAGAATGTATCATGAGCGAATATGTCACTCTTAGAAATCATGAATAGCAGGACGTTACATCACTATAAAAATCCCTGCACAAGTGTCGTTTTCATCTCAAATTAATTTCGTCTCTCTATTTAGCCGTTGACCCTGTGTCCCGCTGGCAACCTCCCTGGCTGACCCCAGTATCGTGACATCTCGCGGCGGTCGGCGACGGAGCGTCTCTCGTCTTCAGTCGGCCGCGAACGGCGCCAAGACAGCCGTGGCCGGCCTCAGCCGCGATCGGCGCCTCAGTCACGACCGGCCTCACAGCCGCGACCGGCGCATCACAGCCGCGACCGGCGCATCACAGCCGCGGCAGGCCTCACAGCCGGGGCAGACGTCACAGCCGCGGCGGTCACAGGGGTCAGAGAGACAGCAGGTCAGGGAGGAGCAGGGGATGGTGTCTGGGGCTGAGAAACAGCCCATATGGAGCCTTCAGTAGTGGAGCGGTTTGTTGTGTGTCTTGTCAAAATGTCATACAGCAACAGTTGCACACATTACTTTAACGCATAACAATAAATGAACATCATTTGGTTCGATAACATTTATTGTTAAAACGAAGTATTTTTACGGGATATGCTTAAGCATTCCTATATTTAAAGCTTAAATCGCAATTCATACAAACGATAATCGATGCTAGAGCTAACTGATGAGGCGATCTCAGCGAATTCGCCCGTATAATCTGATGATCATGTTTTGACACCGTGCCAACGAAGTTGACAGGTAACGTCTCGCATATAACCACAAGCACCACTTGACAAACCTTTAACGATCGCCCTCAGCCGGAAGACGACACAGGCCTGGCCCTAAGCTGGCTTTCTAGTTATATGACCCTCATCGCCACTGGATTAGACCTTCATACAAGCCGGCCCTTGTATGCTAATTGCACTTCTTTGTGTTGAGGTCGAGCCTTTCAAGTAAGACAACTACAGCAGCCATTCAGTGGACCAGAATGTAACCGGTTAAGGTCGATAGTCAGTGTCTTACTGTTCACTAACAAGTAATTAAGTTTCAGTTTTAGAATGTGAAAAACACATTTGTGGTCTGTACGTGAAAAAGCCTCCTCCGTCGTACAATATAACCCAGAGAGGTCATGGAAACAAAGGCTAAGTGAACTAACCCCGAATAATAATCGTTTAATTATGCTAGCAGTAAATGAAGCAATCCAGAAGGTTACCGCCGTTATAATCACCGGAACTATGCACGGCGGCGGTCGGAGTTATGGCTGGTTACCTAACCCGACCGTCAACGCTGCATGCTCCGTGCGTGAACGAGCTGTTTGCCTCGCCCAGCACTTCATTTTCGACACCAGCCCGGCCAGTTCTCACTAACGAGCTGTAGGGCATTCACTCAACCGACCAATCCCATGGCCATGTCGCACCGATTTGCAACGCACACCCGCTTTACATGAAATCTGGAGCAAGCCGGGCAGCGACAGAGTCGAGTGGTGAGTGGTGAGACCTTGACCTGAAACCTCATGAGCCTACACCCCCGAAAGCTGACACGGTGGTGTGACATGAGCCGAAAACTGACACCGAGAACATGACACCATCTGACACAGACTACACGACACTGAGTTGGAGCAAATTTTATGAGGCAACACGCTTTTATGGATGCATCTTTTGCCCGAGTCGTGATCCCGTGAACGCGAATTTCTTTGACCGATAAACATTATCTTGAATCTTTTTAATGTTATCGTCTCGTAGGAATTTGGTGGCCCCGTCAAGTAGCTGGTAAGGGAACCGACATAATTTCCTATATGTATGGAGCCATGAAGAATCATCCACACCTAAGCAGCTGCTTTGTGTTCACTGCCTCCCTTGACGCTCAAAACCACATGGCCACTCCTTTGCCTAGATCGATCCAGAGACCATCTCGCCTTATACCAATGGGCCACGACACCGTGCTCCATGGGCCCACCTGTCGATAGAGCTCGCTGAACGACTTACCCGGCGCACGTGAGACGGTAATGGCGCACCAGAGATCGGCACACGGCGGCAATTAGCCGGCGCGACACTGCGCCATAATTGAGCCGTGACGGAGAGCGAAGACTCGGGGCACTCGTTAGCAAGGCTGAGGGGTGACCGACTCCCCTTTCCTCCATAACTGATTCCCTGAGCCCATTGGCATTGGAAGAAAACAGGACACGCATGTCTTAGGGCCCATGTGGTGCGTTACTTGATTAAATGACTACTGAATTGAACATGCCGTCTTTCATTCAGTGTATTCTCAATGTGACATCACTCAAGACAATCTCCTCACTCGAACCATGAGCAATGCGCGCAAAATATTTGCAACGCTTGCAGATTGACATAAATACGCATGCCAACATAAATATTCAGACATATGCCGAGATAAAAATAATTTCCCATATGCATAGGTTTCATATGGCGCAATTTCGGACATTTGGAGCTTTGCGCACTTACTGAATATACCACCTCCACCCACGGCGGCTGCTCACACAGCCCGGCTGAGCCCCGACAAAGTGGGATATAGGCCGACTCCGGGAGGCTCTGTCTGACGAGGGCCACTTCTGGACGGTGTAATACAGCCCACCGAGCGGCTCTTCAGCCAGCAATATCCCCGGCGCTGTCCTCTGCTCTGGCCTGCTCTCGCTATCGTCTCTCTCCCCCCCCTCTCTCTCTCTCTCTCTCTCTCTCTCTCTCTCTCTCTCTCTCTCTCTGTGTGTCTGTACGCGTGTCAGTCACATAAATTTGTGATATAAAAGCATAACTAAGCTCAAAATTATAATATTCGATGTCCAGTACCCCAAATTTGTTAATTGTTATGCTTATCTTTTTCAGACCGGGTGCGCTTTCCAAGGTAGGTGCGTGTTTGTTTGTTCATTGACCATTTGTCATTGGCTTCGTAGGTATATATGACCGTATAGCCACTTCCTTCACCGATTGCCTGCTAGAGCCCTCTGGTCACGACCCCTGACTCCTCAGTTGAGAGAAGTGTCTGCCTGATCGAGGTGGCGGAAGCGACCGCTCGGAATGAGAAGACGCCATGATGAATGAGAAGTCGTCGACGTGCACACTGTTGCAAATTTATTGCACGGCATTGCGCCGGACATATTGGGCGTGCGGTGCGCCGTCCCCGAGTGAGCTGCACGGACCGGCACGCGCTTCGTGCGGCGCTCTACTGCGAGACAAACGGCGTGCGCCACAAATGAATCACCTTACGTCATTGGTGGATCTATGCCAGCCTTTATCTATATCGACTGCTCCGGCCGCAACAAATGGGAGACTATCTTTCTTTATCGGCTACAGAAAGGATGGTGCATGATGTATTGGTAGTAATCATAAACTGAAATCCAATCAATGAAAGTCTTTGTGCTGCCGCCCTTTGTTTTGCATGAAATTATTGCGGTGCTTTCTGCGGGCATCGCATAGAATTTCATGGAACAGAGCTGAAGCACTGAGAGAGCATAAGGGTCAGATGGTCTGCAAAGACGGCAGGCAGCATCGTGTTTGCTTTTGCTTATCTGAAGCGAAAGGCCGACTCCCCAGCCAACTTTGACTCAGCACTTCTTTTATCAGATCCATCACTTGGCCAGCGTTATTCCTTGTCTCTAGACCAGCTCGTGAGCCAAAGCCAATTCCTTGCCGACACTCACTCTCCAATTGGATTATGCGAAAAACACATCTTGGCGGGGTTCCTGCAATGATAACCACGTGTCAGTTCCCTTGTGACACCCAAACGTCGCCCATCAGTTTCACTCCATACGTCAGCGGCTAAAAATTCCTCACTCAACTGCCGATGTCAGCGCAACAGATTAATACCTTAATCCTGGAAGCACTCAGCGCTCCTGCCAACTGTCTACCGATGCACTTCAGCACCGCCTGCACAGCCTAGACGCGGGTGCCTTCGGAAATGTGGGCTAAAAAGATTGAAGGAATTATCCGGAAATCGCTTCATCGAAATGGACTTGCGGGTAATTTACAAGCCATATGCATATATTCTTGCAGGCATACACACCATCTTGGAAATATATTTTGCTCACCTAGCTTCTTATTTTTGACCTCCTAACACCTGGCCTCCTACCTCTCACCTTCTCATTTTCCTCTGCTCACCTATTTTCTTTTTAAGACCTCGGACTCGCGGAGTGAGGCGAGTGTGTTCCATGGATGACACCATCTATCACGCCAGACTGGTCCGTTGATCCGGCACCGTGTATATCCGCGGTCAGAGCCCTTTTGGTAAGAACTGCGACGCCTCGTGGCGTACTTACCCCCACCCGCGCACACGTGTTGATTTGTGGGCCCATTTGACGGCCGGTTAGCGGACCTGTCGGGCGGCGAATTTAGAGCCGGCTGTCACTCAGACGCCTGGGCGAAGAGAGACTGCTTAGAGTCGGCACGCCTCTGAAGTGACGAACGGGCTTACAAACTGAGTCAGACAGTTTCTGAGAGGCATTCTGACGTCAGTTGGGGGGGGGGGGGGGCGATCAAAGAACTGCTCTTGACACTGAGCGATCTGATCTAAGAAAAATAAAAATTGTCATGGTGCCAAGAGTTTCAGCGATATTGTCTAAATGAAAAGTCGTCACAATAATGTTTTCACCTTGTTGTCGGGTCGGGAGGACAAATACCTACATATTTAGAAAGCTGTGCTCGAAAGACGACAAAACTAGAAGCCATCCAAGATTATCTCAGTCTAGCGTTGATGAACAACGATGACCTATTGCTTCTGTCGCCGAGGGCTTACCCAGCAGTCAACATGGCTGCAACACCGCCACCGATGGTAAGCACATTACTTTCCAAAGGCAGCCGAAAGAAAATGCAGGCCTCAAACACTACCACAACACCATCTTATTGCCATCAGCGAGCCTGCTCGGTCACTGAGCCCCGGAGGTGAACACGACCGCAGAACCTTGCTACCACTTCATCCAGCCGTCTGGTATCATCCGGACTAACCTCAAATGGTGGCCGCAGCTGTCTCGGCTTTCATCCATCCTATCCTAACCCTCGCACGACCAGGCCATTTCTCATAACACGAACGACCAGGGGGGGGGGGGGGTTGTTACGACCCCCCCTGGCGTTTCGAAACGGAAGGTCGTAGAGCTTAGCGGAAAAAAACAACGGATTGCTCTCAACGAGATCTCGCGATTGGTGGCATATTTTTTGGTCCTAGGTCAACATTTGACCTACTTATGACCGGTCAAAGGTCAAATTTTCGGAAAAATCTAACTTTTTCAGATTTCCGCGCCGATTGCGGCAAAACGGTAAGAGATATCGACTTGAAACCTTCACTATCGTGATCCTTGATCAATTCTCTATCGTTTGGTGCGTATTTCGATGTCATAACTCTAAAAATGATGCGTTGGGAGCATCGGAAGTCTGCAAGGTCATTTGTGCATTGGGTCACGTCAGGCGTGTGACGTCACTGACCTGACCCTGACCCAAAATGAACTACAAGAAACAACCGACGATGCCTGAAATGGATAGCAAATTCGAATTCAGGGCATCAAAATACCCCGAAAAGGCATACAAGTGCAAGAAGTCATTACAGGTCAACCGAGGTCACTGACCTGACCTTGACCTTTAGTAACCTTGAAAAGGTCAACGGACATTGTGCCAATGTCAAATCAGCCAGTTATGGTTCTAAAACAATCCATCAGTGTGTCAGGTCAGTCGGCATTTATACCAATGTGAAGCAATCTCCAATTTAGCGTAAATCTGGCCGGAGGTTGTTCCCTTTATGACGTCATAACTCCGTGACCTGACATGACCCGATCAATTTTTTTTCGGCAAAAGATGCGCAAAGGTTGCCCCAGAGGGTATTGAAAATTTCAGCCCGCTACGACAAGCCGTTTAGCGTGCACTTCGAAAAAACCTCAGGGGGGGGGGGTTGATACAACCCCCCCCCCTAGGCGTTCTAGGGCTAAAGGTTAGACGGTACCCCGCTGTCAATATCCCGTGACCGTCACCGTCTCCTCTTTGTTTCTGACTCTGTCTCTGTCTCTGCATCAGTCTCCTCCGTCTCCGTCTCCGTCTCCGTCTCTGTCTCCGTGTCCGTGTCCGTGTCTGTGTCTGTGTCCGTGTCCGTGTCCGTCTCCGTCTCCGTCTCCGTCTCCGTCTCCGTCTCCGTCTCTGCCTCCGTCTCCGTCTCCGTCTCCGTCTCCGTCTCCGTCTCCGTCATCACCGTGCACGCACCAACTGCTATAACTAAGGCAGCTTTTTACCGTTGCACGATCTGATTGCTAATTGATCACGATGTTAGGGGTGGCATAATGAAGGCAGCCTGTGAGCGTGAGACAGGCCGCTCTCCAAACAGGGGCGGACGGCGTGGCCGGTCCGCCGGGCGGCTCAGTGAGCCGGGGCTGCCCTGAGGGACGGCTCAATGAGTTGAGCCGGCTCAGAGCCGTGTGTGGGACGATGAATGGGACTGGGCGAAGCGCTAGGAGCGTGCGGTGGGCGCGGCGGGACGGAACTGGGGACTGTGAGGGGTCGACAGAGAAACAGAGCACTGAATGTGACTGTGCCGCGGGCCGAGGACGGTAAACAGTGCAGTGGGCACTGCTAGGTAGGGGAGAGTGGGGCAAAGCGGCCACCCTAACGTTTGTAACGATGCCGACGCTTGAATTTTAAACTTGGAAAGATTCTTTCTATACCAATGTGATCCCTATTAAATTGTCTTTTATTCCAACTGCGTTTCATTTCCAAAGGCGTTCACATATGGGAGATATTGACAAAACTTTAAACCTATAGCATATTGGCCACTTTGCCCCATCCCTGAGGCAAAGCGGCCACTGGCGACTTCTCAAGTCCCGATATGAGAAACAGAATAGTTGCCTCATGCACGACTAGGGTATTTGATGGTGACAAGGTTTAAGGGAAGATGGATGTTTACTTTGTTATCTTCCCACCTATTGCTAAACAAAGAAAGAATTTTCTTGGAAAAACATTTAATTGCATAATTTGGTAACTCATGTAACCGAAAAGTGGCCAAGATGAATGCATGACGACACATTTGAATATAAATAATGTTTTTATCCAGATGGAAACAACTTATGGCCAATTGGGGGCTGGCCACTTTGCCCCGGCCGCTTTGCCCCGCGCATACCGTCCGAGACAAAAATATTCCAGCTCAGCTATTAGTGGGGTAAAAAGCATTAAAATTGGTAGAAGGCATGTACGATAACCACGCAATGCATGGACAAAAACGCTTATAAAAATTCCAAACGGTTATAGAATAAAATAACATTTAAAAATTGTAAACATAATTGGTAACCTGGCAAGAAATGCTTTTCCGTGTTTCACAGAACAATGGCGATGGGCCTGAAACCCCGGTCTGGCTCATTCGAACGACCGCAAAGAGAAGTATAATTGGAAATCATAAATTGGAACTGACGCCAGCTGTGGAGGGCTAAAACGATGGATGGCCGCTTTGCCCCGGGTGGCCGCTTTGCCCCACTCTCCCCTACAGTACAATACGTCACCTTTGATCAATAGCCATAAGCTTGCAAAAATGACTTCATATTTGAAATATACAAGCAATAACCTTCTTAGATGAATGAAACGCGACTTGCGAAATGTGATGCGGCTTAGAAAGGACATACGCTAAGCGTTGTTTACCGCATTTGCGGTAAGAGCTGACGTAAGTATTCTCTGCTTATTATCCATACACAAATTTGCAGCTTGTAAGACGACAAAGTATATATATTCTTACAACGAAAGCCCCATTGTTTGGACGTGGTTCCGTGTTCTCGAAGACATAAAACAATACGCTGCAGCTGCTGTTGGTCACTTGGCTTGTCCATGCGCTGGCATTTGAAATTCCCTCTCTCTCTCTTTGCCAGTGTTAGAGGTCACATGCAACACGGGGGTCACTGCAAGGGTCGCATACACTCTAGATGACGAAATTTCCAGACGACACCTCCTGCCGACAGTGACGGAGTAGCTACCGACTCAATACGATGTAATGGTAATACGAGACGAAATCGGGATAACGTAGACGGTCTCTCGTCTCGGCTGGAGCCCATTTGCGTAATCCGTTAAGCGTTCCAGTCCGATTTGGTCGGCTAGTCGTCAACAGATAGCATCGTCCAGCTAAGATGACAAGCTGCCGCAATTAAGCGGCTTTCCATTTTCCAACAACCGTTTGGTAGCAGGTCTGTCACCACTTCTGTCATCGCCTCTACAGTGCCTCTATCACAATCGCAACGTGTCGTTGAAGCGTCAACGCCAACGCTACATTCGTCCGATTCAAAGCCAATTTGTTCTAGCCTTACCAGACTAAGCACTGCTGGCCATACGTAGCAGTGCTCAGGTTCATAGACCTTGCATGTTGTCTTATTCTCGGCCGCAGTATCGTTCGGTTCAACTTGTGCCATTGCGACATACTTATCGTGCCATCTTCCAGTATATCAGTATTGCCACAGAAGGTTAAAGCTCGCGATGATGCCGCATCGAACCCATCCCAGGCGAATTGTTTCCGTGTTGTAGCCGTTTGCCCTTCGCGCATTTACATACCCGTGCCGTTTTATTTTGATGCATGCTTTGCTCTTTCATGGCATTCCGTGTTACTCCATGTGCTATTCCGTGCCATAGTCAGCGCGAGCGGTCGGATGAGTCGGACATCGGTCCATTCCGACTGCGCGGCACAGGAAGCCAGCCAATTCGACGGTATCGGCGCGGCGTGCCTCAATGAGAGCCCACCGGCCGTCCCGCCGGCTGGCTGGTGTAGGTGCCGGCGGCGCGGCGGCGGCGCGGCGGTGTGCCGCTCTGCCACCTAGTGGCGGCCGTCAGTCGCTCGCCGAGTGCCGTGTGAGGAGCAGCCGCGGGACGGGCCGCCGAATTGAGTCGAGGCGAGTGGAGTGGAGGGGAGTAGTTTTAGCACGCGAGTGCCGGGAGGAGAGTAGTGGGTAGTGCCGAATTGCAGCACTGTTACGACGGAGGCGATTCGCGCTCCTGAGCTGACGTTTCGAACAACGAGTGAGAACGCGGAACGCTCCGTCGTGGCGAGAAACCTGACCTGACCGGCGGAGTCGGAGACCACGACTGTTGCGGAGTTTGAGATCTCCGTTCCTCGCGAGCGGTGACCTGTGCCAGGTCGCGCCCGGGGCGGCGCGGGTGAGGTCAAATTGTCCGCTGGCCGGCCAGCGGGGCATGTGATCGCCGCTCCCGGACATCCCCGAACGATGTCGGCGCGTCGCCAGCGCTGGGCGCAGTGCGTCGTGTTTCTGCTGTGGCTGGCGCTCCAGGCGCACGTACTGAACGGTTGTCCGCCCGAGTGTTCGTGTCAGGGCTCTGTGATCGACTGCAGTCACAGGAAGTTGGTCCGAGTGCCGCGGAACCTGCCCTATGGAGCCACCCGACTGTGAGTACCGCTGTCGCCGGGTCGGGAGGGAGGGGGAGGTGGGAGGCCGGGATGAGTAGGAGTGGGGCGGTAAAATGAGGGTAAGAGATAACAGAAATGGTTGAGTTATGTGGGATAGGAGAGGTGGTGGGTGTCGTGATAAAAGAAAGTGTGTACTCAGCTAACTTAAATAACACATGCTTCCTTGACGAAATTTATTACACGGAAGTTGTCAGCTAAATGGCTACAACACCTGCCAAGAACGACAGTTTTAATATCAGAAACATTTAAACAGGCGCGCTTATTCCCACAATTACCATTGAAATGCATTGTCTTCGTGAGGCACTTAGATTGTATCCGAAGTAAATTGCAATCAAAATTCCCATGTTGTTCATTTATGACGCCTCGGCGCACCATGCTCCGAAGACTGCAGAGTCCTATCTCCCTTCCATGGCCACCTACAGCGCCGGGTTGTGGACAAACTGAGCTGTACCGAGTACCTACATCGGACTCTCCGCGTCGGCGGCGACCGACACAGACGTGAAGTGGCCGTGTGGGCAAACAACGCTCCCTCCGTGTGCACAAGGTGCAGGGCCGTCGTGCACGGGGCGCCGACACCTCCGGCCAGCCGGCGCCGATCACACAGGCCTGCACTGTGACGGCCGACTGTTCCGCTGGGTCCGGCCGCCCGCCGCGCAGGGACGGCCCAGGTGTCTCTTCAGATTTATCATCGGTGCCGCGGGACGCAGGCGTCTCCTCTGCACACTCTCTCACTGAGCCAGGATGCATGCAATATTGCAATTTGCACTTCATATGCAGCAGGCGAAGCGCGATAGAGCCGCTAAAAACAACCGGCCAACTCGACCGCTCACGACAGATTTAGGAGCGCGCTTAATGTTGACAGGACGTGATGTGAATTTCACAACATTGAAAACGACGTAATTTGAGCCGCAACAAAGCATTTAAACTCGTTACGATAATTACGTTATGATTAGACAAACATGGTCGTGTGGGGCATTCAATTAGGCACATGAAAGCGGGCCTCTGCGGTGGAGGACGGGAGCCACCGGCTGCACCCATCGACACCCTGAGCGGGAGAGCCCTCAGCGCTACTTCATTCCCTCTCCGCCCAACCCAATAACGCCGCTAGGGAGACTGCTAAAACAGCGGCAAACTTCAACCCAGAACTGTCGCCAGAAGGGGTTCGTCTGGAAACACATAAGAGAAGTGAATAAAATAATGGGCTAAATAAATGTGAATGCTTCAAAAGCAATGACATTTATTGTCCTTCAATTTCACTATGCCCAACGACAATCTCATACAAATTAGCACAAACATAAAAGCTAAAACTGCTAAAACGCATTCATTCGGTTGGCACTCATCCGCTTTCCCTCTCACATCTGTATCCTGTTTCTATAATGACAAATATTTGTCACTCTAGTGTAAACTCAGATTAAGTTCGTCACTGTACTGGACGGAGCTAACAAGAACAGTATAACCGTTAGGTACCAACGCGGACATCTCCGAGATAATTCAGACGAAAAACCAAATCTCCGGGTGTGTCCTCGCTCGTTAGTCGCTCTGGTCCGCGAACCGGGCCGCCTGGCGCGTTCCGTTCCCGATTCTCACTTCCCGTGCGTGTGTGAGCGACGTTGCCGTAAATATTATGGACGAGATATCGTCGCCTGCGATATGCACGGGTGCAGAGGCATCGTGCGGCGCTGTGCAGGGACACGGGCTGGCCGGTGCGGGCCCGCGCACACGCACACGCACACTGCACATCATTGTGGCGAATAGACGCTTGTGGTCAGGTGTGAAACGGGAGACAGGCCAGACATGCACCAGCCAGGCTATAGTTGACTGTGCAATGTGCAGTGTTGTATTGAAAGTCTCCATTTGTCTATCACTGCGTGCTTGCTGTATTCTTCTGTTTAAGACACAATTTCAAATTTTCTCTGTTTCATAGTATGGTGTGCAATTGTGCATCACTTACGCATCAAAGCATACCTGCAAAAATATCATGACAAATATCTCTGAGCAACAGCTTACTACTTATGCAGTCATCACATCTACTTGTGCAGTGACTTCACCCTCAGCAGTTTGGCTATAGCGAACTCTCCCCGTCGCCGCAACGGGGTGCCTCAGAACTGACAAATCTCTGCGGACGGAGAATTTATCGCGTTCCGCACCTGTGCACAGCTGTGGACCAGCGGCATGGCGTCTCTGATGGGGTGACGAAAGGTTTACGGCGCTCCTCCAGGCATACGCAATGTGCTGGGGAATCTTGTGGCACTGTGGCTAGAGAAGACGAACATGGCTATTGGCTAGGCTATGTGATGCGCGTGAGCTTTGCCGTGAGCTGAAGCGCAACCTTCTCTGGTTTGGTTTGATTTGGTACCTATCTGTTGATAGCTCCACACCTGATGGTACTGATGATAGTGTTGTGTGGTTGCTGAGCTTTTTGTGTTGTAGGATGTTGTATGGCGCTGTTCTGTGTTGTGTGCTGCATGCTGTGCAGTTATGTGTCGTACAGCATGATGCAGCTCCCAGAGACCCGGCGACCGGCCGTACCATCCGATGCTATCTCACCGCGCCGCCAATAGGCCGTAAAGTGTGACGTGGCGCGGCGCCGGGTCCGGCCGGGCCGATGGCACCGCCGACCTGTCTCCTGGGAGACACCGGGTCGGATTCATTACCGGGCAACGAGCCCGCAGTGCAGTCAGCCGAGAGACACTCCCTGGGGACGGCTCCGCGCCAGACACGGGCCGCCGCCGTCATTCTAATAAGATCGCTGGGGAAATATGAGTGTGAACTAGTCGATAGTGCGCGGGATGGAGCGTTGTTGGAGGCGCTCAGGCGTGTTGATGAGCTGTCGCATTCGGTTTGGGTTGGGGTGTTACTGTTCTTTTCAGGTTGAAAGCCTTCGAGGGTTCACAGAGATGGCGATGCTACCAAAATCTTCAGTCTGGGAATCCGATAGTAATCACTTTGAGAGGGAACACTTGGTTACGACAGACACAGACACCTGACGTCTGCCTTCGTCTTGATCTGGCCGCCAGGCGTTGTTGTTTGTTGCAAGGCCGTGATGGGCCGAGCTGAGCCAAATTAACTGCCTGTGATCTCGGCTGCAGGCAGCTACCAAAATCCCGTCATGCTAAAATGGGATTCAGTGAGTCATGCGGCCAAGAACGCCGCAGCAAAGCCTTCGTGAAAATCGGCCCGATCGCAGCGGCTGCCTTTTGCACAGAAGCCCTGTATTGATGGTCATCTTGCATGCAGGCAGCAAAATATGGTCTTGTCAATGCTCGTTCGGGGCGATGTTTATTGTTGATTAATAGCCGAGTGATTTCTGGTGCCTGTTTTGGGGCTCTTGCGGTTGACAATTTTGCATGAGTTGATTGCTCATGACAGGACAACTCAATTTCGTGTCGGGGCGTTAGAAAAGAACGGACATTGTTTCAAAACAGTAGTGCAATTGAGTCTGATGAAATCGTCACAGCCTGTAACGAAGTTTCGCAACACATTCCTACATAAACGACTTCCGACCGCTGACCAGCGCGAGCGGTGACCAAACATGGCGCATTCTCAAGTGTGTCTCATCGTGAGATGAATTCGCTTGTTATATGGCAGTTTCATCCTTGAGACATTCCCTCTCGTACAAGCATCGACTGCAAAGGCAGCCACTGAGGGTCGTTTCATCTGTGGTTGAATGGCCTCACGTATGGAGAGGTTCAGTTGTTTGCCAGGAACAGGTGTGGAGTATTCCATCTCTAGGAATCAAACCATGACCAGCCAGCAAACTCTCGAGCATTAAACACACACTGGACGACACGGGTATGCCTAGGAGGCCCACTCAACAATCCTGGGACACAGACGGAACGCCCAACATTGGAGCCGCACATTGAAAACTGAACATAAAACCTGAACCCACAGGAGCGAACTGGTGCAGTTTTTGCGTGAAAACAAAAATGGTGATTATTGACGTGTGGCGTCGGAGCGGGAGGGCTTTGTGGACCGGGTGACAGCCGTCAGTGCACTGACAGTCGGCGACTGTGGAACGGCGACAGTTGACTGTAGGCGACAGTCTGGGCGACTATAGAGCGACAGTCCACAGTAGGCAACAGTCTGGTCGGTTGAGCGACAGCCGGGTGACTGTAGAACGTGAGTTAGGTCGATTGAAGAGCGACAGTATGTACTTACATACAGTCGAGATGGCTGTAGAGCAACAATCGAGCGATTGCCGTCTGGAGCTGTGATGAATGATATGCTCGACTGAGCCCATCTCATTCAGCTCTAAAGCATTAGTAGTAAACCATCCAAGGCGATTCAGTTCAGAAACTCATCGCAGCCAAACTCTGCAAAAAAAAAAAAATGCACTGCACCACAGCCAATATCCCCGCTCAGTGGGGCAGTTCAGTTCGCTCAGCCTGGCTGCGTCCGTCGCTCGTATCTTCGGTCTGACATAGCGACGACGTGTGGACCGCCGCCGCTCCAACTCCAATTATCGAATCGGCCCCGCTGCCAGCGCTAATTATAGAAACGAGATTGATCAGGTTCACTGGCCGCGCCAGCTTTTTGGCCTTTTCATGTCGGGTGGCCAGAAATAGGTTCTCAGGCCGTTCGACATTTGAAAGCAAACAAAGGGTTGTTCACAAGCTTTTAAAGGTTCAGATGCCTGAAACGCTTTCTTATTTTATCCCGTGTTCGAGGAACGGAAATTCTCAGTTACAACCCAATATCATTCGTCATTGAGAGACTGTTCATCATTTATGATCGCGGTCTTCTCGTTTTCAGCTGGCGCCGACTTACCATTTCCAAAAACAGCCCTTCTAAGAGCCTTCAGGCTGTGGCGGGCCGTTTTCGCTCTGAATGTATGTCGCACTTCGCGAAACTACAGTCTGCTTCCTCGTAAACACTAGATATTTGTGACAAATCTAATCGCCGTAAGTCTATATTTGCATCCGAAAGGTGGTATAGTTGTGTCGATTCCAACAGCTGCATGGTTAAGTCAAATCTTATTTTTCCATCGGTCTATCGGCGTGTCTTTGTTCAGATTTTGACTTTCTATCCTGTTTGTAAAAATCTGTCTATGTCTGACTGTCTGTCTGTCTGTCTGTCCGTCTGTCTGTCTGTCTGTCTGTCGATCTCTGTCTCTGACTGTCTATTTTTGTCTTCGTCTTTGTCCGTCTCTGTGCATCTCTGTCTGTCTGTCTTCACTGCCAGCGAGGTATGGCAATGCAAGTGTCCCTGTCAGCCAGCTTCACCCATCAGTGACCAATTCGCCGGCGATTGACTCTCCCTCGCGCCATGATGCCGTCAAATGGTGTCCGGACGGCCCATGACGTCGGATTCGCCACATCGTTCCGTCTGTTCTCTGCAGCTCTGCTGTTCATCTCCAGTGACATCACCCTTACCCACTCCGGAGACTGCTCTTTGCGCCGGGAAAACTGACGTCGCCACCGAACGATCAACTGATTACAATTGTGATTGTTCATCGTTTCGCCGCCAGCCACTTCCTCGCCGCTTCCTTCGACGATGACGGTGATGGCATGGTGCGGAAAGCGGATCCCCGGCGGCGCCTCACGCACGTGGGCCAAAGCTGGGTCAGTTTTTGGGTCTGTCGCAGGGCACGGCGCACGTGTGGTTAGATGCCCTCCTGATAATCAAGATGATGGACAGAGCTCCCCCACGGAGTGCCGGCCTCCGACCGGTCCGGCCCGCCCGCGCCGGTCCGGCAGATCTTGGCGGCGCAGCTGGAGGCGCAAACGGTAGCGGTCGAGTAATCCCCGTGTCAGGCGCAGAGGAGGCCCGGCAGTCAGCGAGGCGCTGCCACCGTCACCCGATCCCCGGTGACGAGACAGGTTCTGAGGCGACATCCTGTCTCACCTGGCAGGGATGCAGACCGAACAGTTCCGGTGGTGCTGATCGGAGCTTCATAGACATCAATCGCTGTATTTTAGCTAATAAGGCGTAAGGTGTTTTGGTTAATTTTTCGTTAGTTTATCGAAATTATTTGTTGATATTATGAATTCTTCTCTGTGCAAGTATGCATTTTCCAGCGATGAAAAATGATAATTTAGCAGAAATAAAATACTGAATGGTGTTGCATGCTAATCTGCAGATGCCTTACCTTTGATTTAAAGGGACTATCCCACCTTAAACATGGGGTTTGAGTTGAGATAGCCAAGTTTGCGGCGAGGTTCAGAAAGCACTATCTATCTAGGTTGCAACCCCCGTGGCCTCTTGGTGTTGAAGAAATTCGTTCCCTTCATTTGAAAATGGGCCTTGTACAAGGCCCTATCTTCAACATGGAGCGACCGTTAGTGTGACGTCACCTCGTTTAGTCATTCTGATTTAAATGGGTTTGTTCGTTGAAAAATCGCTTAAAACTTGGTCTGAACTTTGTTGTGGTGCCTACAGAGTAAAAAGAATCAGCTTTATGACAGTAATGTGGCCTGGGGAAGGAGGTAATTTTGGGCTGTGACGTCACATATTTGAAAGTTTGTGTTTGGAATATGGGAAGCCTAAGATGTTTAATGAAAAATAAATGCCAGAACAGTGTTCCTGGTCATCCAATCTATAAAGTCGGGCACAATTTAACTGGTTTTAACAACATTTTAGAAGGTGGGATAGTCCCTTTAAGTCCAAATATTTAAGACCAGTTAGCTATTCGTTCTTGATAAGCTAATTCGGTAATATATATTAGGAACAGCTTATGTAACAGGTACGGTTCATACTCCGCCCAAACACTCTCTTCTTTTTGTGTCACATTTGGCGTCGCGAATCTCAGTAGCTCCATATCGGCAGGAAATGTCCCTTCTGTTCCAATCTCCTGCGCAAACCATCTCTGCAGCGCCACCATCTGAGGACCATCGACAGCACTCTCTGCGACAGTTCCTCGTCCATCTTGGTATCGGCGCCGCCTGGGGACTCGTTACCGGAGTGGCTCCCCGGTCTATATGGTGACGCTGTTCCTTCCCTGGCTCTGTCTCCCGACGGCGACGTGCAGAGGAAGACGGAGCGAAGGCATTGCAGTTGCGAACACGACCTCAAACACCGAGTCACCATAGAGCTATCGCCGCCGACGTCTCAGCCGTCGTCAGCTGTCGACGCCGTTGCGCCGGCCCCGGGATCGTCGCGTGGAATGGTGGCACGACCCCACGACACACATTCCAATCATCGCGCTGGGAATCCGCAGATTCGGCTGCGCTTTTGACGCAGCCGCTCCGTTTGTGGTTCGGGAAGGGAGATTTCGTATCGGGAGATTCGGCGTGCGGGCGTGTTTGTTGCCGCGGATTAGATAGGAATGCGACGGAGGTGGGTCTCGGAGGAATAGGCATGGTAAAAATGTCATCGGGATTTGAACGCAAACCTGAGTCATGATTGAACCAACGGCAGGTCGTTGCGTCTGCTTTCCAAGGTGAACGGGCGTCTTTCTTCAAGATTTCACGTCAGTGCGTCAGGTGATGTCATCATCAACCCAGCCTAGCGACGAGCTGATCTGAAAGTATCGACTCTCTCACAGGTTCGGCGTCACAGCTCGCACCTGGGTCTCGCTCTCGATCACATCTCACCTCGGCGTGAAATACTGTTAATTGGTATTTAGCGGGCGTCTCCGGTGCGTGGGAGCGAGCGCCATCCATCGGAGGCGATCCTATCGGTGTCAAGCGTTGCGCTACACACCCGTGGGACCCGACCGACGGGAGCTCGACTGCAGAGAACATCAATCGCGGTGTGGGAGACACGGGACCGGATCGAGTGAAATAGACACCGGTGCCGGACACGCACAGAGACAGGTATGGATGGAGGACAAGCGACGGACGAACGATCGAGAGATAAAACAGGGGTGGCAATAAACTGATACGGACGTGCATGGACGTCCATGAACAGCGAACCTCAAAGAAGAAAATGAAGTGTTTCAACTGACAAAATATACCATCAAAGTTAAGAACTTCAAATAAACGGGCAGAGAAAATGTTGGCCTAGGTTATGACAGATGTCTCCGCTCTATCAGATTTACCCACGCACTGTAGGATTCGCACTGTAGTCGCCGTGGACTGTCCCAATCCCGTCTTTTCCCACCATCCACCGTGACATCGGCCGAGCGCAGACCGTCCTGTCACGGCGACAAACAGCCCCGGGCGGCACCGTCACCGCCCTCACTGGCCACTGCAGATGCCCACTGCTGTCCTCTTCAGTTCGAGTGGGTGCCGCGTCTGGCTCGGTCAAGGCGGAACAGACAAAGTGACGCCGTGGTGTGGGATGTCGCTAAATATCCGCTGGGGATTCGAAGATATTTTGACGAATAAAAAAACGGACTGCCATCTGCGGTTTTTTCTATCTTGTAGTTGCCTTTCAATAGTTGTAGTTGCATTTGCAATGGCTGCATTTTTCTTATCCTGAATTGCGTCGGCCGATACCTACCACTTACCTT
The DNA here is from genome assembly GCF_019059575.1 of Amphibalanus amphitrite. Lineage (NCBI taxonomy): Eukaryota > Metazoa > Arthropoda > Thecostraca > Balanomorpha > Balanidae > Amphibalanus > Amphibalanus amphitrite. The sequence goes on along the minus strand of NW_024882249.1, from coordinate 150,974 downwards.
TCAGACTCATGGCGATGACTTCATTTGAAGCTGCTTCACGTAACGACACCTTATGATTGTCATTTTCCACATGATGCCCGTGCAGGAGTTGCATCCACCCGACATGACCTGTGTTTTGTAAAACATGACATCCACTCAGCATCGGCGCCTCTGGGTGCTTCGAAGAGCGATATCTATCCTCCAGCTGTGGCTATGATTGCACGCTCGTGACGGCGCGTCAACAGTGACCTCAGCTGGAGGAGCTATGATATGTGCTCGTGACTCCTACAGGTTTGCCTCCATCGATCTTTGGCTAAACGTAAGCAAAATGCTGCTATAGCTTGACACAGGTGATGCGGCGCATGCATAAAACCATATCGCAGCGTTTACTGGTCACGTTTTCGCTCAGACTCCTCCAATCGCAGGAGAAATGACTCACTAACCGTCCACACCTGCAAGGAATTCAGCGATGACCTGATGCATCGATGAATGACCGAAGCGCTTCCATCTAAAATATCCGGCTTTGAGAAACTGGAAATAGGTTACGCGTAACCACCTCCTCGATCAGATTTGAGCCAAGATCGGGTCCGGTAACTGGACCTGATCCCCAGGAGATCAGACGACCACCCGTTCGACGAGCCCCACGTCGGGTCGCGTCCGGTAGTATCGGCCAAAATCGCTGAGTGATCGACGGCTGCCACAAGCAGACCGCTCGTCCGATCGACGCCTGCCAAAGGCTGCCACGCGGAGCCAGGCTGACGCCTGACGCGGGGCGGAGGGTTCGCCACGCTGGGCGCTTCCCTGAATCGACAAACATTGCAGCTGGTTGGAGATATGAAGCCCGAGATGTTTGATGTCAACCTTTGCTAGGAAACCTGTTCCAGACGCTTCACGCGACATCTTTGTATACTATAGCTTTCTAATTACGGAGCGAGCGAAGCGAGCGGAGTCTTTCCTTAGATTAACGGAAATTTCTGAGTATGAGCGGCCGGCCGGCCGGCCGGCCGTGCGGACGCTTTTGCGAGGCTTATATCTCAGCAACCACTTGACCGATTTACACGCGGTAATTTTTGTAGGGTAGCTTCATTCCTTCTACCAAGTATTGGACTATTCCCGATGCATGTGGGTGACCCCTTATGCACGTGCCACGTGCAAAACGAAGAGGTGTCAGTTTTGTAATTGTTGCAATATCTCGGTAACTACTTGGCCGATTTCGCTGAAAGTTGGCATGTATAGGTAGGCACCCACTAGGCACTGCATATCCATGTGCCAGAGTTGGGGTGCTGCTGCACGTGCGCACGTGCAGGGGTCGTTTCCAGATCTCGAGAACGGCTGGACCGATGGCGCTCAAATTTGGTACACGGTTAGGGACCAGTTAGTAGGGTGCCGTACACAAGTCAGTTGGGACCCATTTTGCACGTGCGCACGTGCAGGGTGCCGCTCCCAGATCTCGAGAACGGCTGGGCCGATTGTGCTCAAATTTGGCACATCGCTAGAAACCGGTCAGTAGGGTGCCGTGCACAAGTCAGTTGGAGGTACCCCCTCGAAATTTCGCACGTGCAAGACTCAACCCCTCGCTCGCTCCGTTAGTCGCCCCAAGAGGCGCTATACTGGTTAAATATGACCTTGATTTAGTGTGAATCAGTTCGAATTGAAATGACGATTGCTGAGCTTTTATTGCTTAGTTCGCTGACTAATTCACTTGACGCACAATGATAACTTCGCACACCACAAAATACAGAAGACCGTTTGCTAATGACGACTCGTACCCACTCGAGTTAACAAGTGGTACTTGATCATGGGTCATTTTTAATTAGCCATAACAATAAGGCCCTGTGCGGTCGCGGCACTTGGGTTTGAGAGCGACTGAACTTTGATCAATGATCAGCGGCGCTGATGACCCCACAAAAGCAGAGGCAAACCCTGAACTGGCATCCTGCTCGCAAATACCCACACATACTGCAAAGTGTTAGCAGACGCAGTACTTTGATACAAGCTCCTTTCGTGACCGTTTAATCGTTTAAATCTCTGCGTTCTCACGGTGTGGGCAAACCGTGAGAAGATAGTGTACAACAGGGGCATCCACTTTATTATGTGACGCGCGGTGACTCAAAAATGCTCATCTATTATCATTACAACCTTTGTTCTGGGTTTCAGGAACTGAGGTGTAATTATCTTCAAAGTAATCAATGTTACACTACTGTTTTTCACTTTGGTGTGTGAAAAACTACCAAACTGTAACTATACGTCGGACCGAGTGTGGCGTTCCGTAGCCGCAATGGGCTCGACCACCCACAATGCAGAGCCCTGTTAGCTGATCCAGTGGATTCCGACCATCACACGACCCCTTTCAGCGCTATCTCACTGATTTTTGATACGTCCGAGACATGCCGCGACGATACCAATGCAGATTCCAATCACACCGAAACCAGCAATTAAACTCAGTCAGCGGAAACATTTTCCTGAAAGATTCAAATCGTCGGGTTCCGCTCTCACATGCTGGACATTCCGTGCCGGCCGCCGGCGATGTCATTTCAAGTGAGCGTCGCTCTGCAGGAAAAGCCGCCCCTGGTCCGTTTTGTAGCCGGTGACTGACATGAGCTGCCATTGGTCACGACACTCGCCGCACCGCGCTCCGTGCCGAGGGGCGTCAACCCACCTGGTGCCCTGTCATCGCTGCATCCGACCTTCGCCAGCAAAACTCTGCCGCCCCACCGACCGCCGCTATCGCCACCCATCGGAGGCGTTTGTCCTGTTAGCTCCATGTCCTCCCACCAGCCAACACGTCGGTCGGCATCGTTTTCAAATTCCCTACTGGCATCGCATGACAGGGTATTCGGTTTTTGGGTTGCAGTGTCCGCTAAATAGGTGGTGAAAAATGGACGGCACACTGGCCTGTCGAACGCGGAAGGCAGCCGCGCGCCACCGGCCGGTGGACGATTGTTGGAACTCGCGAGGACGCCAAGGACGATGTTCGCTGACGATTGTTTGCCGTGCGAGCGGTGGGCTCATCACTGCCAACACAAAAGGGCTGTGTCATGTGTGCTTGGGAATGAGAGCCTTGAAGTGCATTGGCTTCAGGCTTGACTCTAAAACATCGCGAACCGACAGAGCTGATCGGATTCACGGTGGTATTCATATGAGTTTTACGGTAGCTTTAATCTTTTATTAACTGAGATGGTCAAAATCGGCGATGTGAAGTGTGATTTCTGTAGTGAACCGTTAAATTGTTACTTTTTAAGTCTTAACACACAGAGATATCCGCGGTGTCCCTGTTTCGTTAAAAGTGAAAGATTGGGCTAGTGCGTCTTTATTTGGCTTATTGTAGCGGGGCTCAGCTGCAAGATAATTTATTTGTTTGTTTGATTTGCGAGGCTGGTCAGTCACTGGCGGACACATAGACTGCTACACTGATGGAGTGGGCAATGGGGTTAAGTTGGAATGCAAAAAAGGATTTCTGACAAGGTTACCCTGACAAATCTCTCTTCCCGATCAAAGGATTAAAATAAACAAAAAAGTTCATTAGGCCCCCGTTGCCCGCGCCACTATCACCAAGCGTTCGCCTCAGTTGGCTGTCAGCGGCCGAAACCACTCGCGTCGGCTCGTTTGTAGGGTAGGACGGCCCCTAAAAAACGCACCGACGGAGTGATAACGACGAGGTATATGGTCGGGATTAAGGATATGCAGGTTTGACGAATCTCGAAGTCGCATCTATTAAATAGGTGAGGGTGGGTGGGAAACTTCTCGCCCACTCTCTGCTCCACTCGCCGTCCGTCGCAGTCGACGACTGCCGTTCGCGCCTCTCGGCTCTCCTGCCAGCGGCGCGCCCGTTCCTACACTCCCCTTCGCACCACCCCTAGTCAGGGTCTGCCCCGCGTCTGTCGGCGGGGTGATTTATCTATCTCCGACCCCCGTCTCCCTTTGCTCCGGTCACGTTCAGTGGCGCCCGGGCAGGGTCCTAACCTTCCATAGCCGCGTCGCCGCTATGAGTTGATTAGGCCCCCGTTGCCCGCGCCACTATCACCAAGCGTTCGCCTCAGTTGGCTGTCAGCGGCCGAAACCACTCGCGTCGGCTCGTTTGTAGGGTAGGACGGCCCCTAAAAAACGCCAAATATAGTGTGAACCGGGGCGGCGAGGGACTCCCTCCACCCCAAGGTCGGCTCCCGTCCTGAGTCAGCTGTGACTGGACCCCATACTCCCCGCACAGTGACGCCAGTGACTCACTGTCGACCGGCGTGGGGGCGCCGCGACCCACTAATGGAACGTGACCGTGTTCGGGGTGTTCGTTAGTCGTCTGCCTCTCGTGGCCGCCGGGGGACCAGCGGGGGAGCCGGGTCGTGCGGCGTCGGCTGGTATCAGGTTGCGGCGGGCGGCCCGTCCCGCCGCTGTCGCCCGGTTTGAGGACCGTGGCGGCCCCACTGTGAGCCTCTGTGGCCCCGCGGACAGTACCGGCAGGCGGGCCCGCGGCTGCCCCGGCGTTGACTGTCTCATCAGCCGGTCCGGTGTCATGGCGGTGCCGGGGCTGTGACAGCGGCCGGCGGCCGGCTCTGGCTCCGCCGATGGCTGTCTTTTCTGACTGGCGGTCGGCGCGGTCGGCCTTGGGGGAGGGGGTGGGGGGGGGGAGGGGCGACTGTGGTTCCCGGCGGCCCTGCCGTGTCGTTCGCTGATATTCCGGTGTGTGTGAAGCCATGCCTGGACACACTGCGGTGAGAGGGGGGGGTCCGATCCGATGGTTTTGTCCTCGTGTCGGTCTTGGACCCCCGTGTTCACGGCCTCGGGGTTGTGATGTTTAGCCCGGCACGCTTCCCGGCGCCTAAACCGACGTCATCGGTGCTGGCTAAAATGGAATGCCGCGAATCTGGGATCAGTGGCCTGGTTTCGTCTTTGATATCGTGCTGCAGATTATCTAGTCGTCTGCAGCGGTCCCGTAGACCTATGTTGCGCGCAACTTAGCCGCGGCGTCGGCGGCGGACCCGGTTTACGTGCTCATACGACCGCACATACATAAATGGGGTTTGTATGGCCATGTGGCCGTGAATGACTGGTAGAAAAGGTTGTGCATAGATTCCGGTGCTGTGATGGCACCGCACGCAAAGCACAGTGCCTCACGGAAAGTAGGAACGGTGCATTGTTAGGGTACTTTAAACGCACCTACCCCTACCTAAGAATCACGTGCTGTTCATGAGGCCTGTGAGCACGGGCGCCGATGACTTTTCTGCCGCTCCGTTCTGGCCTGCGGGATGACAACTTTGCATTGCCAGCGCATATGGGGACTCACATTTGGCAGCTGCTCGCACGGGTTACCGTGGGTGGGCAGGGTTCGCGAAAGTGTCGGCTGCCAGCTTGCCGCAGATTGCAGTGTCGCGACGCTTACTCGGAGTCTCGAGAGTGGGGAGCCGGCAGGCAGCGGCGTAGTCGGTGTAGTTGTGTCCGGGCATGATCTTGCATGCATTTTGTCTGTGCTTGCTCGATTCCTGCACTCAGAATACACTTTGAGAGCAGTTTGAATATAAAGACTCAATTGAGCGCTGAAAACCAGCCTCAAATGTGTCTGATTTTAAAACGGTTTCAGTAAGGCTTCCTAAGGGCTCATGTACCCGAATACTGGATTCAAGCGATACCGAAACTGGGGTTCGGACTGGAAACTGGTTTCATAGTAAGACTAATTTTTAAAAGCTTGACACCGAAAATAGGTACCGACTGAGCTCTGTTTCTGCGATCAATGGCGTTGCTCCGAAAATATTCTCAAAATGTGTGATCTGTTTTGAATCGGGGACATTAGCCCGAAACTGATCTCTGAGACCGAAAAAGGAGAAACTGTTTTCTCAGTGTGTGCGGATTGTTCGTTCGGTCTCGTCTGCCACCGTTGAGCCCAGTATTTCAGACATTGGACGAAAGAAGTTCATAGTCTGTCGATAGCTAGATGCCTGTCGAGTTGCAGAGCAGCCGATGCATGACGCAGACCGGGTGTGTATGTGTGTGTGTGGGGGGGGGGGGGGTGCGTGTGTGTGTGTGTGTGTGTGTGTGCGTATGTGTTAAGCGCAAAGTGGCCGAGGCGTCGGCAGCGGACCAGGTGTGTAGTGTAGACAGAGTGGCCGAGGCGTCGGCAGCGGACCAGGTGTGTAGTGTAGACAGAGTAGCCGAGGCGTCGGCAGCGGACCAGGTGTGTAGTGTAGACAGAGTGGTCGAGGCGTCGGCGCCGGACCGGATGTATGCGTATGCCGATTTGCAGAAATACGGAGGCGGCCACTTAGAAAATACTTTGAGACCTTTTCACAAAGAGACTCCTTGAGTGCTAAACCGAGCCTCCAAGGTGACTGGCTGAGATGTGTTTCTGCGGCAGCGTATGTCCATCAGGTTGCGTTCGGAAGCGCTTCTCGAAATGCGTGGTCTGTTTTGACAAGGGGCCTTATCCCATCTAACCAACCCCGCCACGTTGCCTCGTCAACAAGTGCTGCTTTATCTCGCTATTGAAGCGGCTCCCAGGCAGGTTCGTGTCAGGTTTCGTGGCAAGATGTTATATGCGATGACAATAGCGTGTCTGAACTACGCCTGCCAGACTCCGATCGAATCGCCGGCGTGACTAAATGGTCTGCGTTCCGTGTTGTACGGTACGGCGGTGAACACCTCCACGAGTGACCAGGTCGCCGGCGATCGACTCAGGCTCTGATGTCACTAAAATGCGCTTTAGTAAGCTAAGTGCCTACCGTGTTGCAGAGGGCCGAGGTGACGGCGGCGCACCTGGCGCCTGTAAGTTGCAGAGTAGCCGAGGCGTCGGCGGCAGGCCTGATGCGTGTGCATGGGTTGCAGATTAGCCGAGGCGCCGGTGGCGGACCCGATGTGTGCAGGGGTTACAGTGCAGCCCAGGCGTCGGCGGCGGGCCCGATGTATGTGCATGAGTTGCAGAGTAGCTGAGGCGTCGGCGGCGGTCCTGATGTAGGTACTTACGTGCAAGGGGTGTAGCGTAGCCGAGGCGTCAGTGGCGGACCTGATGCGTGTGCGTGAGTTGCAGAGTAGCCGAAGCGTCGGCGGCGGACCTGATGTATGTGCCGTTGCAGAGTAACCGAGGCGTCGGCGGCGGACCTGATGCATGTGTGTGAGTTGCAGAGTAGCCGAGGCGTCGGCGGCGGACCTCATGTACGTGCGAACATGGGTGGAGAATTGTTTTCAAAGTTGGTATGGCGCCAGTTGCTCGAAACAATACTATCGTGTTTTATTCTTATCAAACTGAAATCCTTAAATTTCGTAGCTGTTACCCTGAAAAGTTGGTATGGCATTGCCATACCATCTTTTAAGTTGGTGTGGCGCGTGCCATGCCTGCCATACCATATTCTCGACCCATGCCGGTGCAGATTTTACGGGGTGGCTGAGGCTATACGACGGCGGGCCTGATGTGTGTGCATGAGTAGCAGAGGGGCCGAGGCGTCGGCGGCGGACCTGATGCATGTGCATGAGTTGCAGAGTAGCCGAGGCGTCGGCGGCGGACCTGATGTATGTGCGTGATTTGCGGAGTGGCCGGGGCGTTGTCGGCGAACCTGATGTGTGTGCGTGGGTTGCAGAGTAGCCGAGGCGTCGGTGGCGGACCTGTTGTATGTGCAGTGCAGTGTATTGATGTCAACTACGGAAAAACGGAATACCGATACCAAACCAAGTACCAGCCTATGGTTCATTATACCATCAAAATACCGAACACATTAGGAATCAAATACCAAGTACCGAGTTGGTATCAGTATGGTATCGGTATACCGAAAAGTTGTATCCGAGGACATCTCTACTGCAGAGTAGCCGAGGCGTCGGCGGCGGACCTGATGCGTGTGCGTGCCGAGGCGTCGGCGGCGGACCTGATGTATGTGCGGTGCAGAGTAGGACGTCGACTACGGAAAATCGGAATACCGATACCAAACCAAGTACCAACCTAGGGTGCATTATACCAACAAAATACCGAACACATTAGGAATCAAATACCAAGTACCGAGTTGGTATCAGAATGGTATCGGTATACCGAAAGTTGTATCCGAGGACATCTCTACAGCAGAGTAGCCGAGGCGTCGGCGGCGGACCTGATGCGTGTGGGTGCCGAGGCGTCGGCGGCGGACCTGATGCATGTGCGGTGCAGAGTAGGACGTCGACTACGGAAAATCGGAATACCGATACCAAACCAAGTACCAACCTAGGGTGCATTATACCAACAAAATACCGAACACATTAGGAATCAATTAGCAAGTACCGAGTTGGTATCAGTATGGTATCGGTATACCGAAAAGTTATATCCGAGGACATCTCTACTGCAGAGTAGCCGAGGCGTCGGCGGCGGACCTGATGCCTGTGCGTGCCGAGGCGTCGGCGGCGGACCTGATGTGTGTGCAGTGCCGAGTAGGACGTCGACTACGGAAAATCGGAATACCGATACCAAACCAAGTACCAACCTAGGGTGCATTATACCAACAAAATACCGAACACATTAGGAATCAAATACCAAGTACCGAGTTGGTATCAGTATGGTATCGGTATACCGAAAGTTGTATCCGAGGACATCTCTACAGCAGCGTAGCCGAGGCGTCGGCGGCGGACCTGATGCGTGTGGGTGCCGAGGCGTCGGCGGCGGACCTGATGCGTGTGGGTGCCGAGGCGTCGGCGGCGGACCTGATGTATGTGCGGCGCAGAGTAGGACGTCGACTACGGAAAGTCGGAATACCGATACCAAACCAAGTACCAACCTAGGGTGCATTATACCAACAAAATACCGAACACATTAGGAATCAATTAGCAAGTACCGAGTTGGTATCAGTATGGTATCGGTATACCGAAAAGTTATATCCGAGGACATCTCTACTGCAGAGTAGCCGAGGCGTCGGCGGCGGACCTGATGCATGTGCGTGCCGAGGCGTCGGCGGCGGACCTGATGTATGTGCGTGCCGAGGCGTCGGCGGCGGACCTGATGCATGTGCATGAGTATGTATGTGCGTGAGTTGCAGAGTAGCCGAGGCGTCGGCAGCGGGCCTGATGTATTTGCAGTGCGGAGTTGCCGGGGCGTCGGACGCATTGCAGTTGCAGAGTAGCCGAGGGGTCGGCGGCGGACCTGATGTGTGTGCATGAGTTGTAGGGTGGCCGGAACCAGGTGTTTTGTGTGTATCGCGTCGCAGGTTGGGGTGCCGCGTTGCACGACCCTTCAAAGCGTGCCTACCAGGCTCCCCGGTTTCCTTTACGATTGCGTGTGCGCTTAATATGCCTCTGAATAGATGCGCGTCAGTCGCCGGGGAAACCATCCTCATGGTGGCGCCGCGTCAGTCGCCGGGCGACCATCCTCGTGGTGTCGCCGCCAAGGAACCGCACTCCGCTGTACGTACCCCCGAGCCGTGCTCGATACGCCTCACCTGCCGTGCCGGCGTTAGTATGCCTGACCATAGAATCCTTGTAGCCGTTGGTACTCCCCACAGCTTCCCTGCCTTCTCGCTCGCTCTCCGCTCCACTCGCCGGCGGCCATGTCGGCGTTAAGGAGTGCGTGATCGGATAATCCTCGTAGCCGTTGGCACTCCGCACGGATTCCTTAGCTCACTTCTCGCCCACTCTCTGCTCCACTCGCCGTCCGTCGCAGTCGACGACTGCCGTTCGCGCCTCTCGGCTCTCCTGCCAGCGGCGCGCCCGTTCCTACACTCCCCTTCGCACCACCCCTAGTCAGGGTCTGCCCCGCGTCTGTCGGCGGGGTGATTTATCTATCTCCGACCCCCGTCTCCCTTTGCTCCGGTCACGTTCAGTGGCGCCCGGGCAGGGTCCTAACCTTCCATAGCCGCGTCGCCGCTATGAGTTGATTACATTGCAAACTTCCATTAACTGCACAGAGGGGCGCCTCCCACTGGATATAACCATTCATGCTCACATTCACACCATCATGCACACTTCCCTTTCATACAAATTAAAACACCAGGTCGCTAAACTGGCCCCTCCCTGTTTACCTAACCTCCCCCAGTGGTGTACAGTAGCCGTTCGTAAGCATGCGTCAAAACCTTTGTCCTTTACCATTATACATGATCTCTGGAAATTTCCTTCTTAAGATTTACGTCCGTTGCTTGATAAAATGTATTATTCCCCATTCGACTGCTATAGTTCTCTCTTAACTTACAGCTCGCCCCAAAAAAAACGACCCTTCCCAAAATACTCATTTACTCCAACCGGCTTTACTCACCTTGCGATTTCCGTTTACAATTAACCAATATGGCTCAATCATCATAGATAATACCGATCGAGTGACAATAACATACACGTCATACCTTGTCGGATCTTGGCCCTCCCCTCTTTCTGATATCTACGGCAGCGGAGGCCTAAAATCCTAACATTAACGCCGCGGTCACATGCCGGAGCAGAACCGGCATGTGATGGACCAAACTTGCACGCCGCCGGTGGTGCGGCCGTGCCCTGCCTATCCCCCGGGTCACAGATCCGTCAGTCAGGCTCCGCAGGTAGCACTATACCGGGGTTTCCGTGATGGACAGAACCTAACTTTTGTCGAAGTGAGATTTTAATAGCAGGCCGGATTCTCCCTGCATTGAAAGAGGGGACTTCCTCCGATCCTCCTTTTGAATCACTCCGGGTGGCCGAAACTCCGACGATTCACCTACCTCGTCCCCGTGGCTTCCACCAACGACAAACCACGGCTGTGGGGTATACCTCCTCCCACGCCCCCCGGGTCCCTTCACCGCCCGTGGCCTAGGAACAGCCGACTTTTCTGCCACTGCCCCGCATCTGGCCTGAGGGAGTGTACTGCGCACCATTCTGGAGCGACTCCCCCTTCCAGGTTCTTGAGACAAATATGAATACACCTTTCTGATGCTCTAGTCTCCCCCCCCCCTCGGGACGCCACCCGAGCTCTTACAACCTTCGAGTCACCCTTCCTTTAACTGCCGTCGCAGACCCTACACAAGAAAATAAACCACCGCGTGGCCATAGCTACCTGACTAACTGCGACAGGGCCAATGCCGACTTACAGCAGTCACATGACACGAACGCGTGGTTGTAAAATGTTACCTGGCCGGCACCGGAACTCAAGCCGGTCTCCTTCCCTGCGCCACCCCGGCGCAATAAATACCCTTCCTTGACCTCCCTGAATACCTTCCCGCGCTTTCCTGCGCTATCCGTGCACAATAATTTTCAGCGTGACCAGGTCCTAACCAAATCCGTTCTCGTGATCTGCTGGTGAAAGGACTCCTGCGGTGGACCCCGTTCGGCAGAATACGCCGGGTATAACATAACTTTTTGATACCGGAGTGGGGAGTTAAAGGCGGGTGGAATGCTTCCTGCCTGAGGGGTATACCGATCCATGCCGATCGACCCTCGCTTTAGAACCACTCCGGCGGCCGAAATGTTGACGAACGGGTGAACAATCCCGTACGGTGGCTCTCTCTGCGACAATCCACGTTCGTGAGACGCTGTGCCCTCACGCAATACCGGGGAAAACTCACACCCTGAATCGAACATTCATGCATGAGAACCTCCCGTAATCGAGCAACACTTTCTGTGTCCCTCTGAACTGGTCATTGGGGAGATATAAGATCTGAAAGGCACCGTTCTGGCACCTCCCCAAAGCCAGGTGGTGCGACGGCCTGTACACTCATCGTGAATGCTCCGTCACACCCCACCGGTTCCCGCCTGAGTCATCAGGACTTATAAATCATATGGGTCTTAGCCGTGACCGAGACACGGCTATTTATTTTGCCCGACTTACGCCGTAGAAACATCCAGAGGGGCATTTGACGAGCCAGATCATTCAAACGTAAGAGCATGTTGTTTTAGTCACTTGGGTCGTCGTCACTGTCTACGGAATGATGTTGAACCTTTGCCCGAAATACGTTTGCCTCGAAATGACTCAGAGTAAAACGCGCACAAAATAATTAAGTAAACGAAATTATCTATATCTAACTACCTAAGGACGGAGAACCTGCGAAACAAGCCAACAGAGCCGACCTCCTTAGTGTCCAGCACCCAATAACCAAATTTACTACTTCCTCGTCTCATACCCCTGAATTGTAACCGTAACTTCCCGACCTCCTCTTGGCCCAGAAATCCAACGTCCTGACCTCCCGGTGGCCTTACTCGTACCTGACCTGTACCCTCCATTAGTCCGGCCTTCCTACCCTTTTACTACCTTGGCTCTCTATAACCTTCCCTGTGAACTGTAATCTCGAACGAGCACTGACATACATTTACCATAGTTTAGACATTCAATAGCTTAATTTAAACTCTCCTCCCCACTCCCATCTCTCATCAGTGAAGTAGTCGCGTCGGTGGGCTTATCACACACAGGGGTGTCACATGCATAGACAGCCTCGCAGCCCCTAAACGTTACGCCAAACAATGTATCCCATATCTGTATCCTTTATCCTATACTTAGCTCGTAATCCCTCCTAGAGTATCCCATCCTTAAAAAAAAACATAAAAAAAAACATAAAAAAAACTACGACCATGTTCGCCCTTAACATACTGAAATTACCACTGCTGCCGACACACAATCTAAGAAAGCAGGGCCCTACGCACATCGGTCGCCGAACCGGGTTTCGAACTATAATCAATGACGTCATCAAAGGGTCGGAATGAGACTTTTACTGTTCTCAGAAGCGCGCGCGTATGAATGGTGCACCCTGCCCCGGCATGTCGAGAGTCCTGTGTCAATGACGTCACTCATCGATGGTCACGGCAAGAATAGTTCCGATGACGTCATCAAAGGTTCCAAACGAGTCCTTTTCCTACTCTCCAATGTAAATGAATATGAATGGCATGACCAGCCCGACGTACTGAGGGCTCCGGGCCTATGACGTCACTCATCTGAGGGCGCTGTTGGCATTAGGCCCATGACGTCACGAGGATGATCACCGTGTGTTTCTCAGTCACCCTGAATAGTGGGCGCGGTCCGGGTGAGCACACGTGGACCGGGGCTATAGCACCCGTCAAGTGCACAATTGGAGCGGCCTGCATGGCCCCGGAGGGCACCGATCGACAACATCTCCTCTCACATTGCCTGAGGGCAGACGTCACGCCCCTGACAGCGATCAGTCAGTTCTGCAGGGATCTGCAGTGAGCTTTGCAGCCCTTTACTGGGATAGAACCAGTAGCTGCCCATAACGCACCACCGCCGCCCCTCTGGGACGGCTCTGCTCCCCGCTGGCAGTTAATCCCCCTTAATGACTGCTCGCTGGGGTCGGGCGACTGCCTTCTGCTTGAGAATGGCGCGGGGCGCCATGCCAGTCTGCATAGGATGGCCCGCTGGACCGTCTTCAGGAAGGAGTGATGCTCTATTACGCCACGGGGTGGCGCGCAGAGCATATTTGGGGACGACCGGTGGTGCTGTGCGCCGTCCAGGCCATAGTGACGTCATTCAGGGGTGACCGTCGCACTGGACCACCCGTCCACTCGGTCGGCCAGCTCGGCAGCGAGCTCGGCAGCGGGCTAACTGGACCGGAGGCACTAGCCGTCCATACGGCACGGCCGTCCGCTGTTCCCCTCTTGGGGTCTCCCCGACCAGACGGCGATGTACCCTGTCCCGGCGCCGGTCGGCTGGTATGCGCTAATGACCCTGACCCCGCCGCGAACCGAGCGGACGGTGAGGATTATCGGGGCGGGCGCCGGCCCGGCGCGGTTTCTGCTCGACTGCGGGGACCGCTTCCGTCTACCGCGGCGACATGCTATTATGAGTGCAGCGCGCTGGACACCTGTCGTACTGATCGTTTACAATTGTGATTCCTCCCGTGTTATATAAACAATCGACATCACCCGCAATGGGGGACCTTTCCGGGCAAAATGAATGGGAAGACGAAAGATAAAGGGGAGAGAGAGAGAGAGAGAGAGAGAGAGAGAGAGAGAGAGAGAGAGAGAGAGAGAGAGAGAGAGAGAGAGAGAGAGAGAAAGAGAGAGAGAGGGAAGAGAGAGAGAGAGAGGGTAGAGAGAGAGAGGGGGAAGAGAGAGAGAGGGAAGAGAGAGAGAGAAAGAGAGAGAGAGAGAGTGAGAGAGAGAGAGAGAGAGAGAGAGAGAGAGAGAGAGAGAGAGAGAGAGAGGAGAGAGAGAGAGAGGAGAGAGAGAGAGAGAGAGAGAGAGAGAGACGAGGGAAGTGGATGATGTGAGCGTTTTTAGGGAAGGGCTAACTACAGGGAAGGGGAGCCAGACAACCAGACATTCATGGACGGTCGCCAGACGCACCGACCGACATTTTGACAAATCCACGGACCGACAATCTAACCCATTTGACAGAAGGACGTGCAGACAATTGGACCGACAAACCGACGGGGTGGCTAGCGAGACAGGTCGACTCTCTCACCGACTGGATGGCGTGCAATCTGACGAATAACAGACGAACGGGCTGGCAGACCGACACGATTCACCGACCAACAGATTAAACCACCGGCGGACTGACCGACGGACTGACAGGCCAGACCGACAGACAGATGGGCTGACAGAGAGGTAGACAGACAGGCAGACAGACAGACAGACAGACAGACAGACAGACAGACAGACAGACAGACAGACAGACAGACAGACAGACAGGCCGACGACTTATCGATCGACTTGACGATGACCACAGTTGGGAAGGTGGCGGTGTCGATTATTTACACGCATACTTGAATGCACTGTAAAAAATGGATCAACTTCAGTGTCCGTTAAATGTTAGATGACTTGAATGATCCTCGGGTTTAATCGGATTATCCAGATCATTCTCAACTAATATAATGCCCTAATTGAACATCTAACCGCATTGATCTCCTCCTTTACAAACGAAAGTCCATGTTCAATCGTTCTTTGACAGCGTAATTGCTTGTCACTGACCTCGCACGGCCCCGTCACGCTCCCGACGCGCGCCCGGCCGTCCGTCCCGCTCCGACTCGCTAATCCGCTGCTCCACCCGGCCCGTCTGATCCCTTCCCATGCGGCAGACCGCCCCCCGCATTCCTTCCGAGAGCGCAGCTGACCGTCGCCACCCGGCCGCGGGTTGAGTGATTAATGGCACGCGATTGTTCCTATTCTTTCCTTGGATAATCCTATCACTTAATCACCAGGACAGCTAATGATATAAATGTGTAGCGTACTACTGCATTTTACCGTGTCGTAAGGAATCTGAACGCAAAGCAATTCTGTAAGTCAATCGAGGCGATATCGAGCTATTCATGAATTATAAGGACAAGTCGGATTGCTTCCCATCAAAGGTTCTACTTTACTTTGGAGACCGAACCATAATAACAGTTAAAATTTAACCATAAGCACGTCCATTTCACTTACGTTTTTAAAAGCACAACAAAGAAACGGCAAAACACAAAGTACAGCGTCATGGCACGTATGTTATTTCAAAGTATTTGAAAATAAGTACCTAACAGATGCTGCATAAAACAAATTATTAGCTGATCAGATAAGTCTGAGGTGTGAGCTACTGATTCTATACCGAAATTAACCTGAGATATCCGAAATGAAGGCCGGTAAATGACGATAATGGACTGACGATATTTTGCAACGAGGTAAAGAATTAACTGGAAAAAAAAAACAAACAGACTGAGGAGATTTAATTGCTGGGAAACTTAGCTACGGAACAGCCTTCACCAAACTGTACGCCATCAGTGATCAGCCGACCGGCCGGCCGGTTCAGCCGCACCGCTAGCACAGACGCTGACGTGAGACAAATCACTTGCGCCGCCGGAATCCTCGTGATTAGTGGACCCATTGTGTATCCCGTTGAGACCCACACGATATTCCCCCAGTCTTGTCACCTGCAAGGCCCACCGAAGTGTCCCGGCCCCGCCATAAACGTGTTTAAACTTCCCGATCGCTCCCCATTTGTGATCTCATTTCCCAATTAACTCTGAAAGAATCGTTCCACTATCCCCGGTTTATTCACAAAAGCGGAGAGATCAAATTAGCCAAAGACTTTACACCGACCAATTCTAAACAGAAATTGATATCAAATTTAAGATAACAGCGCTAATAACCTATTTCCCTAAGAGCTAGTGGCACGAATGGCAAACCAAGGTAACAAAGTGTAATCAAACCCGGAAGCCGGACGATAGGCCAGTCAGATAATTAACATGCGCAGGCAGAAAGCATTACCCTCCCCCTTCAGAGATTAACCCGGGGAGCACCTCTGATGAGCGGAGCAGAGCCCGACCACGACGCCACGCCACAGTGCCAGGTGTCAGGGCACGCCTCCCCTGTGACCCTGCTAATGAACCCATCGATTATCCCCACACACCACACTCACATACACTCACACCTATTCTACTGTCCCCTCTAATCAGATCCATCAGTAACCAATAAGGCCGGATTAATCACCTCAGGGAGAGAGAGAGAGAGAGACCAGGGCGGCAAACAGGGCACATGATAAGGAAAAGATGGGCTGAGCAGACTTGTGCCACCAGTGCTAATCTTTTGGTGCTGGGTGCCAAATTTGATACAATGGCTGACTGGGTGGCGCTGAGCTGACCGTTGAATGACGAGAGATTGAGACGAGCAGACGAGGCGTGGTACCGCCGGCGCAGACTGCGAATGTGACCGGCGAGCAGGTCTTGGCTCCCGTGCAGGGACTTACTTGTTTACTGGCGTCAGCCCTCTGGGTCGTCGAGCCGGCGGCGGGAAGCTGGCCATGACCGGAGAGATAGAGATGAGGGCAGGCGCCAGACGGCGCCGACCCGTCCACCTCTTGCGTCACCACCGACTGGACTGTGCTCCACTGTCTCTGTCTGTCCTTGTTGTCCTGAGGCCCCTCCTCTCTCTTTTCTGCCCTTTTTGTATCCCTCTCGCCGCCTCCTCGGGCCATCTTCTGAATCCTCAACTTCGCTCCGCCCCTTTTCTGTCGATATCGGTTGTATTTCTTGCCAAAAAGGTTCATGTTTCCATCAGTTTGACCCTGGATTTGAGCTTTAAATCGTCCAACTTTTGCAGCGCGCCCTCCGGGGGCCGTAGTCATGGTGATATTTTGTCTTCAACGGTGCTCCTCCTATTTCGAATTTTCCTTTCTCTGATAGGTGGGAACTCATAAGCTCCCACCCCTTCCCACAAAAATGTAACCTCAGGGCCAGCTGCCATGGTGTCGTAGCTCCGCCCACATTTCCATCTTCCATTCGAGCCTCAGACGCACTCCTGACGCCGGTCGCGGAGGATGGGGAGAGGCGGAGCGGCGGTCCAGCTTTCGATGGCCCGCGTATCCGGGTCATCTGGGAATGACGCCGGCCACCTGGTGGGGTTTGGGGAAGGGGATCGAAAGGCGACCCCTTTCCCAGGGAGAGCTTCGCCAAAGCAGGTGTGCCCTGGCATTATGTTCCTGCCGCTGCGTGATTTCCAGGCGGTCCCGTGTCTCTGATGGGGCGTAGGTTTGGGCCAGTGGCATGCCATTTCGTCTGTTCAGCTTCGAAAATAGATGTGTTTGCTTCAAAACTGCCCTTGTGTTCCGTGTCAGAGGCGCAGCTGCAGCGATTTAAATCTGTCGCCGGGTCGTATTCCCCCGGGAAGGGTAATAGGGACAGCTGGACGGCGGGTACTGGTGTTATGTTTCGGCCCCGTGTTTTGGTATGTCCGGGTCGGTCCCTGCTTCCCTTTTCTTCTACTTACAAATCGGGGCCGGTCTCAATTCCCCTCCTTCAGTGATGGCACGGCTGATTAATCGAACGTGGCGCTGCCATGTGCTACCCTTTCAGAATACTCTTGTGTTGAGTCCGGTCAGAATTTTCCCATGGTCGTCGGACGGTCATCAGTGGCATTGCCAGTTATTTTTGGATGTCAGCTGCCGTGAGAGGGCCGGGCCTGGACAGATGAGAGAGCCGGGCCTCTGTGCCCTGTGCGGCGCACGCAGGTGGCTGGGGTCGGCCGGCGGACGACTGATGACTCTGTTTATGATAAGAGTCGGGCGCCAGACTGCAAAGCCGGCCGCTCACGCTTTGAAGATTAGGGTGGGAGCGGGTGACACGCTTCCCCTCCCACGGCCTAAATGTGTTGGGTTTTCGCAGCTGCCCTCCTCTGCGCCTGACCCCGTCCCGGCTGATATTGTGGGTCGGTGTGCCGCGGCCGGGAGCCGGCATCCGCAAAGAAAATGAACGCGGCAGCGTTACATTTTCATGACCATTTTCTTTGAGTCGCGCCCCCGCGACTCGGGGTCGGTGCTTGCGTTTCGGTAGAAAGAGGCCTTTTACGAAAACGATTGCTTCGATAAGGGATGGGAAGGATAAGGATTGCACCCTGCTGCTTGGCCCCTCGCACCCTTCCTGTGTATCTGGCCCTAACTAGTCACTGATGACCCTGCAAAATACAACATTTACCTAACACCTAACACGCATTCAAAGTGTTTCCAATTTTGCAATGATAAGTGTCCAGGACCTACACGATGCACTTAACCTACCGGCATACTCGCACAATATAAGCAGCACAATTACATATACATTACACTTGTAGCATATTTACATTCACAAAAGGTCTTTCGGGAGCGTCACTCGGCCGTTCGCTCTCTGCCAGCCTTGCGGACTAGCTGAGGTACTAGGCCTGACGCATTGTCCTGATTCCGATGATCTGGCGGGCACGGGCTGTTAAGGCTCGAGCTCTTTGCGGTAGGCGGCCCCCGCCTCCTGTAGCCGGGAGGGCCAGATGAGGCGAGTGGATGCTGCCCCGGCAGCTGCCACGGCCCGCTCTACTGCTGGTCCGTCGCCTGCTGTCGTCGTTGTGGGCGGCAGCGCCGGCGGGCACGGCCCCCCACGAGACGAGGGAGAGCCTCGGCAGCCATCCTCGCCAGCTCCACCTCCAGCCAGTCGCCTGCCGTTGTCGGTATAGGCAGCAGCGCCGGCGGGCGCGGCCGCTAGCGAGACGAGCAAAACGCCTCGGCAACCAACCTCGCCAGCACCGCCTCCATCCTTCTGAAAACCAGCTCCTCCTGTAAATGAAAGAGCGGGGAGGGCAGGCAGAAGACCTTTCGGCGATGATGGCGACGCCGAGGGATGGCCCTCCGTCACGCCCTCCTTTCTCAGACAGCTTTGCCTCGGCCGTGATCTGCTCCCAGTTGTCGTCTTCTTCTCGGGATCTTCCTCTCACCAGCTCGTAGTCCGCTCCAGTCTTTCCCGTTCATTTTCCTCCACTTCCGGTAGTTCCAACTCTCCAGCTCGTAGTCCGCTCCAGTTTTTTTTTTTCGTTCCATTTCCCTCTACTTCTGGTAGTTCCGCCTCTTGTGATTCCTCTCCTTCGCCAGCTGCTCCACCGCTCCAGTTCTCTGGTCCTGTTCCTTCCGCTCAAAATCGCCATTCGTTATGATGCCGCTGTCAAAAGTCTATTTTTTATTCAGACCACCCTTCAACATCTTCCGGGATGATTTTTTTTTCTCCGTACTACAACATCTTCATATATGCCCCCAGCCAGCAACTGCCACAATCATACCTTCGCATCCAGTAGCATAAGCCGTCATCAACCCCTAAACTGCCAAAACGTCTTCCTTTGTAATTTAGGTCAGCTTTCAACATCTTTAATAGATAAACGAATGCTCAAACCTTCAACATCTTCATACCCCCAGCCAGCCAGTAAAGCAATACGGTTATTGCCCATATCAAACATTTGCCATTAACATTTAATTTTAGCCGCCCCTGTGTTCATACAGCTGCAAAGCCTCCTTTCTGGTTCGGGTTAACTTTCAACATCTTCCTTGATAAACCAATGCTCAGACCTTCAACATCTTCAGATCTCCAGGAGCCTCTCGCCAACCGTACGCCGCAGGAACCACCGGACACACCTGTCACGTGAAAAGTCTCCTGGAAAATCCGTTCTTGCAAATTTCGGTGAAACAACTTTTTCGGTTCGGCTATGCATGTCAGCCCACCGACTTCATGCCCCCAGGACATGACCACGCCCCACGTTGGGCGCCAAATTTCTTGTAGCGGGGCTCAGCTGCAAGATAATTTATTTGTTTGTTTGATTTGCGAGGCTGGTCAGTCACTGGCGGACACATAGACTGCTACACTGATGGAGTGGGCAATGGGGTTAAGTTGGAATGCAAAAAAGGATTTCTGACAAGGTTACCCTGACAAATCTCTCTTCCCGATCAAAGGATTAAAATAAACAAAAAAGTTCATTACATTGCAAACTTCCATTAACTGCACAGAGGGGCGCCTCCCACTGGATATAACCATTCATGCTCACATTCACACCATCATGCACACTTCCCTTTCATACAAATTAAAACACCAGGTCGCTAAACTGGCCCCTCCCTGTTTACCTAACCTCCCCCAGTGGTGTACAGTAGCCGTTCGTAAGCATGCGTCAAAACCTTTGTCCTTTACCATTATACATGATCTCTGGAAATTTCCTTCTTAAGATTTACGTCCGTTGCTTGATAAAATGTATTATTCCCCATTCGACTGCTATAGTTCTCTCTTAACTTACAGCTCGCCCCAAAAAAAACGACCCTTCCCAAAATACTCATTTACTCCAACCGGCTTTACTCACCTTGCGATTTCCGTTTACAATTAACCAATATGGCTCAATCATCATAGATAATACCGATCGAGTGACAATAACATACACGTCATACCTTGTCGGATCTTGGCCCTCCCCTCTTTCTGATATCTACGGCAGCGGAGGCCTAAAATCCTAACATTAACGCCGCGGTCACATGCCGGAGCAGAACCGGCATGTGATGGACCAAACTTGCACGCCGCCGGTGGTGCGGCCGTGCCCTGCCTATCCCCCGGGTCACAGATCCGTCAGTCAGGCTCCGCAGGTAGCACTATACCGGGGTTTCCGTGATGGACAGAACCTAACTTTTGTCGAAGTGAGATTTTAATAGCAGGCCGGATTCTCCCTGCATTGAAAGAGGGGACTTCCTCCGATCCTCCTTTTGAATCACTCCGGGTGGCCGAAACTCCGACGATTCACCTACCTCGTCCCCGTGGCTTCCACCAACGACAAACCACGGCTGTGGGGTATACCTCCTCCCACGCCCCCCGGGTCCCTTCACCGCCCGTGGCCTAGGAACAGCCGACTTTTCTGCCACTGCCCCGCATCTGGCCTGAGGGAGTGTACTGCGCACCATTCTGGAGCGACTCCCCCTTCCAGGTTCTTGAGACAAATATGAATACACCTTTCTGATGCTCTAGTCTCCCCCCCCCTCGGGACGCCACCCGAGCTCTTACAACCTTCGAGTCACCCTTCCTTTAACTGCCGTCGCAGACCCTACACAAGAAAATAAACCACCGCGTGGCCATAGCTACCTGACTAACTGCGACAGGGCCAATGCCGACTTACAGCAGTCACATGACACGAACGCGTGGTTGTAAAATGTTACCTGGCCGGCACCGGAACTCAAGCCGGTCTCCTTCCCTGCGCCACCCCGGCGCAATAAATACCCTTCCTTGACCTCCCTGAATACCTTCCCGCGCTTTCCTGCGCTATCCGTGCACAATAATTTTCAGCGTGACCAGGTCCTAACCAAATCCGTTCTCGTGATCTGCTGGTGAAAGGGCTCCTGCGGTGGACCCCGTTCGGCAGAATACGCCGGGTATAACATAACTTTTTGATACCGGAGTGGGGAGTTAAAGGCGGGTGGAATGCTTCCTGCCTGAGGGGTATACCGATCCATGCCGATCGACCCTCGCTTTAGAACCACTCCGGCGGCCGAAATGTTGACGAACGGGTGAACAATCCCGTACGGTGGCTCTCTCTGCGACAATCCACGTTCGTGAGACGCTGTGCCCTCACGCAATACCGGGGAAAACTCACACCCTGAATCGAACATTCATGCATGAGAACCTCCCGTAATCGAGCAACACTTTCTGTGTCCCTCTGAACTGGTCATTGGGGAGATATAAGATCTGAAAGGCACCGTTCTGGCACCTCCCCAAAGCCAGGTGGTGCGACGGCCTGTACACTCATCGTGAATGCTCCGTCACACCCCACCGGTTCCCGCCTGAGTCATCAGGACTTATAAATCATATGGGTCTTAGCCGTGACCGAGACACGGCTATTTATTTTGCCCGACTTACGCCGTAGAAACATCCAGAGGGGCATTTGACGAGCCAGATCATTCAAACGTAAGAGCATGTTGTTTGAGTCACTTGGGTCGTCGTCACTGTCTACGGAATGATGTTGAACCTTTGCCCGAAATACGTTTGCCTCGAAATGACTCAGAGTAAAACGCGCACAAAATAATTAAGTAAACGAAATTATCTATATCTAACTACCTAAGGACGGAGAACCTGCGAAACAAGCCAACAGAGCCGACCTCCTTAGTGTCCAGCACCCAATAACCAAATTTACTACTTCCTCGTCTCATACCCCTGAATTGTAACCGTAACTTCCCGACCTCCTCTTGGCCCAGAAATCCAACGTCCTGACCTCCCGGTGGCCTTACTCGTACCTGACCTGTACCCTCCATTAGTCCGGCCTTCCTACCCTTTTACTACCTTGGCTCTCTATAACCTTCCCTGTGAACTGTAATCTCGAACGAGCACTGACATACATTTACCATAGTTTAGACATTCAATAGCTTAATTTAAACTCTCCTCCCCACTCCCATCTCTCATCAGTGAAGTAGTCGCGTCGGTGGGCTTATCACACACAGGGGTGTCACATGCATAGACAGCCTCGCAGCCCCTAAACGTTACGCCAAACAATGTATCCCATATCTGTATCCTTTATCCTATACTTAGCTCGTAATCCCTCCTAGAGTATCCCATCCTTAAAAAAAACATAAAAAAAACATAAAAAAAAACTACGACCATGTTCGCCCTTAACATACTGAAATTACCACTGCTGCCGACACACAATCTAAGAAAGCAGGGCCCTACGCACATCGGTCGCCGAACCGGGTTTCGAACTATAATCAATGACGTCATCAAAGGGTCGGAATGAGACTTTTACTGTTCTCAGAAGCGCGCGCGTATGAATGGTGCACCCTGCCCCGGCATGTCGAGAGTCCTGTGTCAATGACGTCACTCATCGATGGTCACGGCAAGAATAGTTCCGATGACGTCATCAAAGGTTCCAAACGAGTCCTTTTCCTACTCTCCAATGTAAATGAATATGAATGGCATGACCAGCCCGACGTACTGAGGGCTCCGGGCCTATGACGTCACTCATCTGAGGGCGCTGTTGGCATTAGGCCCATGACGTCACGAGGATGATCACCGTGTGTTTCTCAGTCACCCTGAATAGTGGGCGCGGTCCGGGTGAGCACACGTGGACCGGGGCTATAGCACCCGTCAAGTGCACAATTGGAGCGGCCTGCATGGCCCCGGAGGGCACCGATCGACAACATCTCCTCTCACATTGCCTGAGGGCAGACGTCACGCCCCTGACAGCGATCAGTCAGTTCTGCAGGGATCTGCAGTGAGCTTTGCAGCCCTTTACTGGGATAGAACCAGTAGCTGCCCATAACGCACCACCGCCGCCCCTCTGGGACGGCTCTGCTCCCCGCTGGCAGTTAATCCCCCTTAATGACTGCTCGCTGGGGTCGGGCGACTGCCTTCTGCTTGAGAATGGCGCGGGGCGCCATGCCAGTCTGCATAGGATGGCCCGCTGGACCGTCTTCAGGAAGGAGTGATGCTCTATTACGCCACGGGGTGGCGCGCAGAGCATATTTGGGGACGACCGGTGGTGCTGTGCGCCGTCCAGGCCATAGTGACGTCATTCAGGGGTGACCGTCGCACTGGACCACCCGTCCACTCGGTCGGCCAGCTCGGCAGCGAGCTCGGCAGCGGGCTAACTGGACCGGAGGCACTAGCCGTCCATACGGCACGGCCGTCCGCTGTTCCCCTCTTGGGGTCTCCCCGACCAGACGGCGATGTACCCTGTCCCGGCGCCGGTCGGCTGGTATGCGCTAATGACCCTGACCCCGCCGCGAACCGAGCGGACGGTGAGGATTATCGGGGCGGGCGCCGGCCCGGCGCGGTTTCTGCTCGACTGCGGGGACCGCTTCCGTCTACCGCGGCGACATGCTATTATGAGTGCAGCGCGCTGGACACCTGTCGTACTGATCGTTTACAATTGTGATTCCTCCCGTGTTATATAAACAATCGACATCACCCGCAATGGGGGACCTTTCCGGGCAAAATGAATGGGAAGACGAAAGATAAAGGGGAGAGAGAGAGAGAGAGAGAGAGAGAGAGAGAGAGAGAGAGAGAGAGAGAGAGAGAGAGAGAGAGAGAGAGAGAGAGAGAAAGAGAGAGAGAGGGAAGAGAGAGAGAGAGAGGGTAGAGAGAGAGAGGGGGAAGAGAGAGAGAGAGGGAAGAGAGAGAGAAAGAGAGAGAGAGAGAGAGTGAGAGAGAGAGAGAGAGAGAGAGAGAGAGAGAGAGAG
Source organism: Amphibalanus amphitrite (assembly GCF_019059575.1). Lineage (NCBI taxonomy): Eukaryota > Metazoa > Arthropoda > Thecostraca > Balanomorpha > Balanidae > Amphibalanus > Amphibalanus amphitrite. The sequence continues at coordinate 126,706 of NW_024882249.1, read as the reverse complement.
AGAGAGAGAGAGAGAGAGAGAGAGAGAGAGAGAGAGAGAGAGAGAGAGAGAGAGAGACGAGGGAAGTGGATGATGTGAGCGTTTTTAGGGAAGGGCTAACTACAGGGAAGGGGAGCCAGACAACCAGACATTCATGGACGGTCGCCAGACGCACCGACCGACATTTTGACAAATCCACGGACCGACAATCTAACCCATTTGACAGAAGGACGTGCAGACAATTGGACCGACAAACCGACGGGGTGGCTAGCGAGACAGGTCGACTCTCTCACCGACTGGATGGCGTGCAATCTGACGAATAAACAGACGAACGGGCTGGCAGACCGACACGATTCACCGACCAACAGATTAAACCACCGGCGGACTGACCGACGGACTGACAGGCCAGACCGACAGACAGATGGGCTGACAGAGAGGTAGACAGACAGGCAGACAGACAGACAGACAGACAGACAGACAGACAGACAGACAGACAGACAGACAGACAGACAGACAGACAGACAGGCCGACGACTTATCGATCGACTTGACGATGACCACAGTTGGGAAGGTGGCGGTGTCGATTATTTACACGCATACTTGAATGCACTGTAAAAAATGGATCAACTTCAGTGTCCGTTAAATGTTAGATGACTTGAATGATCCTCGGGTTTAATCGGATTATCCAGATCATTCTCAACTAATATAATGCCCTAATTGAACATCTAACCGCATTGATCTCCTCCTTTACAAACGAAAGTCCATGTTCAATCGTTCTTTGACAGCGTAATTGCTTGTCACTGACCTCGCACGGCCCCGTCACGCTCCCGACGCGCGCCCGGCCGTCCGTCCCGCTCCGACTCGCTAATCCGCTGCTCCACCCGGCCCGTCTGATCCCTTCCCATGCGGCAGACCGCCCCCCGCATTCCTTCCGAGAGCGCAGCTGACCGTCGCCACCCGGCCGCGGGTTGAGTGATTAATGGCACGCGATTGTTCCTATTCTTTCCTTGGATAATCCTATCACTTAATCACCAGGACAGCTAATGATATAAATGTGTAGCGTACTACTGCATTTTACCGTGTCGTAAGGAATCTGAACGCAAAGCAATTCTGTAAGTCAATCGAGGCGATATCGAGCTATTCATGAATTATAAGGACAAGTCGGATTGCTTCCCATCAAAGGTTCTACTTTACTTTGGAGACCGAACCATAATAACAGTTAAAATTTAACCATAAGCACGTCCATTTCACTTACGTTTTTAAAAGCACAACAAAGAACGGCAAAACACAAAGTACAGCGTCATGGCACGTATGTTATTTCAAAGTATTTGAAAATAAGTACCTAACAGATGCTGCATAAAACAAATTATTAGCTGATCAGATAAGTCTGAGGTGTGAGCTACTGATTCTATACCGAAATTAACCTGAGATATCCGAAATGAAGGCCGGTAAATGACGATAATGGACTGACGATATTTTGCAACGAGGTAAAGAATTAACTGGAAAAAAAAACAAACAGACTGAGGAGATTTAATTGCTGGGAAACTTAGCTACGGAACAGCCTTCACCAAACTGTACGCCATCAGTGATCAGCCGACCGGCCGGCCGGTTCAGCCGCACCGCTAGCACAGACGCTGACGTGAGACAAATCACTTGCGCCGCCGGAATCCTCGTGATTAGTGGACCCATTGTGTATCCCGTTGAGACCCACACGATATTCCCCCAGTCTTGTCACCTGCAAGGCCCACCGAAGTGTCCCGGCCCCGCCATAAACGTGTTTAAACTTCCCGATCGCTCCCCATTTGTGATCTCATTTCCCAATTAACTCTGAAAGAATCGTTCCACTATCCCCGGTTTATTCACAAAAGCGGAGAGATCAAATTAGCCAAAGACTTTACACCGACCAATTCTAAACAGAAATTGATATCAAATTTAAGATAACAGCGCTAATAACCTATTTCCCTAAGAGCTAGTGGCACGAATGGCAAACCAAGGTAACAAAGTGTAATCAAACCCGGAAGCCGGACGATAGGCCAGTCAGATAATTAACATGCGCAGGCAGAAAGCATTACCCTCCCCCTTCAGAGATTAACCCGGGGAGCACCTCTGATGAGCGGAGCAGAGCCCGACCACGACGCCACGCCACAGTGCCAGGTGTCAGGGCACGCCTCCCCTGTGACCCTGCTAATGAACCCATCGATTATCCCCACACACCACACTCACATACACTCACACCTATTCTACTGTCCCCTCTAATCAGATCCATCAGTAACCAATAAGGCCGGATTAATCACCTCAGGGAGAGAGAGAGAGAGAGACCAGGGCGGCAAACAGGGCACATGATAAGGAAAAGATGGGCTGAGCAGACTTGTGCCACCAGTGCTAATCTTTTGGTGCTGGGTGCCAAATTTGATACAATGGCTGACTGGGTGGCGCTGAGCTGACCGTTGAATGACGAGAGATTGAGACGAGCAGACGAGGCGTGGTACCGCCGGCGCAGACTGCGAATGTGACCGGCGAGCAGGTCTTGGCTCCCGTGCAGGGACTTACTTGTTTACTGGCGTCAGCCCTCTGGGTCGTCGAGCCGGCGGCGGGAAGCTGGCCATGACCGGAGAGATAGAGATGAGGGCAGGCGCCAGACGGCGCCGACCCGTCCACCTCTTGCGTCACCACCGACTGGACTGTGCTCCACTGTCTCTGTCTGTCCTTGTTGTCCTGAGGCCCCTCCTCTCTCTTTTCTGCCCTTTTTGTATCCCTCTCGCCGCCTCCTCGGGCCATCTTCTGAATCCTCAACTTCGCTCCGCCCCTTTTCTGTCGATATCGGTTGTATTTCTTGCCAAAAAGGTTCATGTTTCCATCAGTTTGACCCTGGATTTGAGCTTTAAATCGTCCAACTTTTGCAGCGCGCCCTCCGGGGGCCGTAGTCATGGTGATATTTTGTCTTCAACGGTGCTCCTCCTATTTCGAATTTTCCTTTCTCTGATAGGTGGGAACTCATAAGCTCCCACCCCTTCCCACAAAAATGTAACCTCAGGGCCAGCTGCCATGGTGTCGTAGCTCCGCCCACATTTCCATCTTCCATTCGAGCCTCAGACGCACTCCTGACGCCGGTCGCGGAGGATGGGGAGAGGCGGAGCGGCGGTCCAGCTTTCGATGGCCCGCGTATCCGGGTCATCTGGGAATGACGCCGGCCACCTGGTGGGGTTTGGGGAAGGGGATCGAAAGGCGACCCCTTTCCCAGGGAGAGCTTCGCCAAAGCAGGTGTGCCCTGGCATTATGTTCCTGCCGCTGCGTGATTTCCAGGCGGTCCCGTGTCTCTGATGGGGCGTAGGTTTGGGCCAGTGGCATGCCATTTCGTCTGTTCAGCTTCGAAAATAGATGTGTTTGCTTCAAAACTGCCCTTGTGTTCCGTGTCAGAGGCGCAGCTGCAGCGATTTAAATCTGTCGCCGGGTCGTATTCCCCCGGGAAGGGTAATAGGGACAGCTGGACGGCGGGTACTGGTGTTATGTTTCGGCCCCGTGTTTTGGTATGTCCGGGTCGGTCCCTGCTTCCCTTTTCTTCTACTTACAAATCGGGGCCGGTCTCAATTCCCCTCCTTCAGTGATGGCACGGCTGATTAATCGAACGTGGCGCTGCCATGTGCTACCCTTTCAGAATACTCTTGTGTTGAGTCCGGTCAGAATTTTCCCATGGTCGTCGGACGGTCATCAGTGGCATTGCCAGTTATTTTTGGATGTCAGCTGCCGTGAGAGGGCCGGGCCTGGACAGATGAGAGAGCCGGGCCTCTGTGCCCTGTGCGGCGCACGCAGGTGGCTGGGGTCGGCCGGCGGACGACTGATGACTCTGTTTATGATAAGAGTCGGGCGCCAGACTGCAAAGCCGGCCGCTCACGCTTTGAAGATTAGGGTGGGAGCGGGTGACACGCTTCCCCTCCCACGGCCTAAATGTGTTGGGTTTTCGCAGCTGCCCTCCTCTGCGCCTGACCCCGTCCCGGCTGATATTGTGGGTCGGTGTGCCGCGGCCGGGAGCCGGCATCCGCAAAGAAAATGAACGCGGCAGCGTTACATTTTCATGACCATTTTCTTTGAGTCGCGCCCCCGCGACTCGGGGTCGGTGCTTGCGTTTCGGTAGAAAGAGGCCTTTTACGAAAACGATTGCTTCGATAAGGGATGGGAAGGATAAGGATTGCACCCTGCTGCTTGGCCCCTCGCACCCTTCCTGTGTATCTGGCCCTAACTAGTCACTGATGACCCTGCAAAATACAACATTTACCTAACACCTAACACGCATTCAAAGTGTTTCCAATTTTGCAATGATAAGTGTCCAGGACCTACACGATGCACTTAACCTACCGGCATACTCGCACAATATAAGCAGCACAATTACATATACATTACACTTGTAGCATATTTACATTCACAAAAGGTCTTTCGGGAGCGTCACTCGGCCGTTCGCTCTCTGCCAGCCTTGCGGACTAGCTGAGGTACTAGGCCTGACGCATTGTCCTGATTCCGATGATCTGGCGGCACGGGCTGTTAAGGCTCGAGCTCTTTGCGGTAGGCGGCCCCCGCCTCCTGTAGCCGGGAGGGCCAGATGAGGCGAGTGGATGCTGCCCCGGCAGCTGCCACGGCCCGCTCTACTGCTGGTCCGTCGCCTGCTGTCGTCGTTGTGTGTCAGCGCGCCGGCGGGCGGCACGGCCCCCCACGAGACGAGGGAGAGCCTCGGCAGCCATCCTCGCCAGCTCCCCTCCAGCCAGTCGCCTGCCGTTGTCGGTATAGGCAGCAGCGCCGGCGGGCGCGGCCGCTAGCGAGACGAGCAAACGCCTCGGCAACCAACCTCGCCAGCACCGCCTCCATCCTTCTGAAAACCAGCTCCTCCTGTAAATGAAAGAGCGGGGAGGGCAGGCAGAAGACCTTTCGGCGATGATGGCGACGCCGAGGGATGGCCCTCCGTCACGCCCTCCTTTCTCAGACAGCTTTGCCTCGGCCGTGATCTGCTCCCAGTTGTCGTCTTCTTCTCGGGATCTTCCTCTCACCAGCTCGTAGTCCGCTCCAGTCTTTCCCGTTCATTTTCCTCCACTTCCGGTAGTTCCAACTCTCCAGCTCGTAGTCCGCTCCAGTTTTTTTTTTCGTTCCATTTTCCTCTACTTCTGGTAGTTCCGCCTCTTGTGATTCCTCTCCTTCGCCAGCTGCTCCACCGCTCCAGTTCTCTGGTCCTGTTCCTTCCGCTCAAAATCGCCATTCGTTATGATGCCGCTGTCAAAAGTCTATTTTTTATTCAGACCACCCTTCAACATCTTCCGGGATGATTTTTTTTTCTCCGTACTACAACATCTTCATATATGCCCCCAGCCAGCAACTGCCACAATCATACCTTCGCATCCAGTAGCATAAGCCGTCATCAACCCCTAAACTGCCAAAACGTCTTCCTTTGTAATTTAGGTCAGCTTTCAACATCTTTAATAGATAAACGAATGCTCAAACCTTCAACATCTTCATACCCCCAGCCAGCCAGTAAAGCAATACGGTTATTGCCCATATCAAACATTTGCCATTAACATTTAATTTTAGCCGCCCCTGTGTTCATACAGCTGCAAAGCCTCCTTTCTGGTTCGGGTTAACTTTCAACATCTTCCTTGATAAACCAATGCTCAGACCTTCAACATCTTCAGATCTCCAGGAGCCTCTCGCCAACCGTACGCCGCAGGAACCACCGGCACACCTGTCACGTGAAAAGTCTCCTGGAAAATCCGTTCTTGCAAATTTCGGTGAAACAACTTTTTCGGTTCGGCTATGCATGTCAGCCCACCGACTTCATGCCCCCAGGACATGACCACGCCCCACGTTGGGCGCCAAATTTCTTGTAGCGGGGCTCAGCTGCAAGATAATTTATTTGTTTGTTTGATTTGCGAGGCTGGTCAGTCACTGGCGGACACATAGACTGCTACACTGATGGAGTGGGCAATGGGGTTAAGTTGGAATGCAAAAAAGGATTTCTGACAAGGTTACCCTGACAAATCTCTCTTCCCGATCAAAGGATTAAAATAAACAAAAAAGTTCATTACATTGCAAACTTCCATTAACTGCACAGAGGGGCGCCTCCCACTGGATATAACCATTCATGCTCACATTCACACCATCATGCACACTTCCCTTTCATACAAATTAAAACCCAGGTCGCTAAACTGGCCCCTCCCTGTTTACCTAACCTCCCCCAGTGGTGTACAGTAGCCGTTCGTAAGCATGCGTCAAAACCTTTGTCCTTTACCATTATACATGATCTCTGGAAATTTCCTTCTTAAGATTTACGTCCGTTGCTTGATAAAATGTATTATTCCCCATTCGACTGCTATAGTTCTCTCTTAACTTACAGCTCGCCCCAAAAAAAACGACCCTTCCCAAAATACTCATTTACTCCAACCGGCTTTACTCACCTTGCGATTTCCGTTTACAATTAACCAATATGGCTCAATCATCATAGATAATACCGATCGAGTGACAATAACATACACGTCATACCTTGTCGGATCTTGGCCCTCCCCTCTTTCTGATATCTACGGCAGCGGAGGCCTAAAATCCTAACATTAACGCCGCGGTCACATGCCGGAGCAGAACCGGCATGTGATGGACCAAACTTGCACGCCGCCGGTGGTGCGGCCGTGCCCTGCCTATCCCCCGGGTCACAGATCCGTCAGTCAGGCTCCGCAGGTAGCACTATACCGGGGTTTCCGTGATGGACAGAACCTAACTTTTGTCGAAGTGAGATTTTAATAGCAGGCCGGATTCTCCCTGCATTGAAAGAGGGGACTTCCTCCGATCCTCCTTTGAATCACTCCGGGTGGCCGAAACTCCGACGATTCACCTACCTCGTCCCCGTGGCTTCCACCAACGACAAACCACGGCTGTGGGGTATACCTCCTCCCACGCCCCCCGGGTCCCTTCACCGCCCGTGGCCTAGGAACAGCCGACTTTTCTGCCACTGCCCCGCATCTGGCCTGAGGGAGTGTACTGCGCACCATTCTGGAGCGACTCCCCCTTCCAGGTTCTTGAGACAAATATGAATACACCTTTCTGATGCTCTAGTCTCCCCCCCCCCTCGGGACGCCACCCGAGCTCTTACAACCTTCGAGTCACCCTTCCTTTAACTGCCGTCGCAGACCCTACACAAGAAAATAAACCACCGCGTGGCCATAGCTACCTGACTAACTGCGACAGGGCCAATGCCGACTTACAGCAGTCACATGACACGAACGCGTGGTTGTAAAATGTTACCTGGCCGGCACCGGAACTCAAGCCGGTCTCCTTCCCTGCGCCACCCCGGCGCAATAAATACCCTTCCTTGACCTCCCTGAATACCTTCCCGCGCTTTCCTGCGCTATCCGTGCACAATAATTTTCAGCGTGACCAGGTCCTAACCAAATCCGTTCTCGTGATCTGCTGGTGAAAGGGCTCCTGCGGTGGACCCCGTTCGGCAGAATACGCCGGGTATAACATAACTTTTTGATACCGGAGTGGGGAGTTAAAGGCGGGTGGAATGCTTCCTGCCTGAGGGGTATACCGATCCATGCCGATCGACCCTCGCTTTAGAACCACTCCGGCGGCCGAAATGTTGACGAACGGGTGAACAATCCCGTACGGTGGCTCTCTCTGCGACAATCCACGTTCGTGAGACGCTGTGCCCTCACGCAATACCGGGGAAAACTCACACCCTGAATCGAACATTCATGCATGAGAACCTCCCGTAATCGAGCAACACTTTCTGTGTCCCTCTGAACTGGTCATTGGGGAGATATAAGATCTGAAAGGCACCGTTCTGGCACCTCCCCAAAGCCAGGTGGTGCGACGGCCTGTACACTCATCGTGAATGCTCCGTCACACCCCACCGGTTCCCGCCTGAGTCATCAGGACTTATAAATCATATGGGTCTTAGCCGTGACCGAGACACGGCTATTTATTTTGCCCGACTTACGCCGTAGAAACATCCAGAGGGGCATTTGACGAGCCAGATCATTCAAACGTAAGAGCATGTTGTTTGAGTCACTTGGGTCGTCGTCACTGTCTACGGAATGATGTTGAACCTTTGCCCGAAATACGTTTGCCTCGAAATGACTCAGAGTAAAACGCGCACAAAATAATTAAGTAAACGAAATTATCTATATCTAACTACCTAAGGACGGAGAACCTGCGAAACAAGCCAACAGAGCCGACCTCCTTAGTGTCCAGCACCCAATAACCAAATTTACTACTTCCTCGTCTCATACCCCTGAATTGTAACCGTAACTTCCCGACCTCCTCTTGGCCCAGAAATCCAACGTCCTGACCTCCCGGTGGCCTTACTCGTACCTGACCTGTACCCTCCATTAGTCCGGCCTTCCTACCCTTTTACTACCTTGGCTCTCTATAACCTTCCCTGTGAACTGTAATCTCGAACGAGCACTGACATACATTTACCATAGTTTAGACATTCAATAGCTTAATTTAAACTCTCCTCCCCACTCCCATCTCTCATCAGTGAAGTAGTCGCGTCGGTGGGCTTATCACACACAGGGGTGTCACATGCATAGACAGCCTCGCAGCCCCTAAACGTTACGCCAAACAATGTATCCCATATCTGTATCCTTTATCCTATACTTAGCTCGTAATCCCTCCTAGAGTATCCCATCCTTAAAAAAAACATAAAAAAACATAAAAAAACTACGACCATGTTCGCCCTTAACATACTGAAATTACCACTGCTGCCGACACACAATCTAAGAAAGCAGGGCCCTACGCACATCGGTCGCCGAACCGGGTTTCGAACTATAATCAATGACGTCATCAAAGGGTCAGAATGAGACTTTTACTGTTCTCAGAAGCGCGCGCGTATGAATGGTGCACCCTGCCCCGGCATGTCGAGAGTCCTGTGTCAATGACGTCACTCATCGATGGTCACGGCAAGAATAGTTCCGATGACGTCATCAAAGGTTCCAAACGAGTCCTTTTCCTACTCTCCAATGTAAATGAATATGAATGGCATGACCAGCCCGACGTACTGAGGGCTCCGGGCCTATGACGTCACTCATCTGAGGGCGCTGTTGGCATTAGGCCCATGACGTCACGAGGATGATCACCGTGTGTTTCTCAGTCACCCTGAATAGTGGGCGCGGTCCGGGTGAGCACACGTGGACCGGGGCTATAGCACCCGTCAAGTGCACAATTGGAGCGGCCTGCATGGCCCCGGAGGGCACCGATCGACAACATCTCCTCTCACATTGCCTGAGGGCAGACGTCACGCCCCTGACAGCGATCAGTCAGTTCTGCAGGGATCTGCAGTGAGCTTTGCAGCCCTTTACTGGGATAGAACCAGTAGCTGCCCATAACGCACCACCGCCGCCCCTCTGGGACGGCTCTGCTCCCCGCTGGCAGTTAATCCCCCTTAATGACCGCTCGCTGGGGTCGGGCGACTGCCTTCTGCTTGAGAATGGCGCGGGGCGCCATGCCAGTCTGCATAGGATGGCCCTCTGGACCGTCTTCAGGAAGGAGTGATGCTCTATTACGCCACGGGGTGGCGCGCAGAGCATATTTGGGGACGACCGGTGGTGCCGTGCGCCGTCCAGGCCATGGTGACGTCATGCAGGGGTGACCGTCGCACTGGACCACCCGTCAACTCGGTCGGCCAGCTCGGCAGCGAGCTCGGCAGCGGGCTAACTGGACCGGAGGCACTAGCCGTCCATACGGCACGGCCGTCCGCTGTTCCCCTCTTGGGGTCTCCCCGACCAGACGGCGATGTACCCTGTCCCGGCGCCGGTCGGCTGGTATGCGCTAATGACCCTGACCCCGCCGCGAACCGAGCGGACGGTGAGGATTATCGGGGCGGGCGCCGGCCCGGCGCGGTTTCTGCTCGACTGCGGGGACCGCTTCCGTCTACCGCGGCGACATGCTATTATGAGTGCAGCGCGCTGGACACCTGTCGTACTGATCGTTTACAATTGTGATTCCTCCCGTGTTATATAAACAATCGACATCACCCGCAATGGGGGACCTTTCCGGGCAAAATGAATGGGAAGACGAAAGATAAAGGGGAGAGAGAGAGAGAGAGAGAGAGAGAGAGAGAGAGAGAGAGAGAGAGAGAGAGAGAGAGAGAGAGAGAGAGAGAGAGAGAGAGAGAAAGAGAGAGAGAGAGAGAGGGAAGAGAGAGAGAGAGAGGGTAGAGAGAGAGAGGGGGAAGAGAGAGAGAGGGAAGAGAGAGAGAAAGAGAGAGAGAGAGAGTGAGAGAGAGAGAGAGAGAGAGAGAGAGAGAGAGAGAGAGAGAGAGAGAGAGAGGAGAGAGAGAGAGAGAGAGAGAGAGAGAGAGAGAGAGAGAGACGAGGGAAGTGGATGATGTGAGCGTTTTTAGGGAAGGGCTAACTACAGGGAAGGGGAGCCAGACAACCAGACATTCATGGACGGTCGCCAGACGCACCGACCGACATTTTGACAAATCCACGGACCGACAATCTAACCCATTTGACAGAAGGACGTGCAGACAATTGGACCGACAAACCGACGGGGTGGCTAGCGAGACAGGTCGACTCTCTCACCGACTGGATGGCGTGCAATCTGACGAATAAACAGACGAACGGGCTGGCAGACCGACATGATTGACCGACCAACAGATTAAACCACCGGCGGACTGACCGACGGACTGACAGGCCAGACCGACAGACAGATGGGCTGACAGAGAGGTAGACAGACAGGCAGACAGACAGACAGACAGACAGACAGACAGACAGACAGACAGACAGACAGACAGACAGACAGACAGACAGGCCGACGACTTATCGATCGACTTGACGATGACCACAGTTGGGAAGGTGGCGGTGTCGATTATTTACACGCATACTTGAATGCACTGTAAAAAATGGATCAACTTCAGTGTCCGTTAAATGTTAGATGACTTGAATGATCCTCGGGTTTAATCGGATTATCCAGATCATTCTCAACTAATATAATGCCCTAATTGAACATCTAACCGCATTGATCTCCTCCTTTACAAACGAAAGTCCATGTTCAATCGTTCTTTGACAGCGTAATTGCTTGTCACTGACCTCGCACGGCCCCGTCACGCTCCCGACGCGCGCCCGGCCGTCCGTCCCGCTCCGACTCGCTAATCCGCTGCTCCACCCGGCCCGTCTGATCCCTTCCCATGCGGCAGACCGCCCCCCGCATTCCTTCCGAGAGCGCAGCTGACCGTCGCCACCCGGCCGCGGGTTGAGTGATTAATGGCACGCGATTGTTCCTATTCTTTCCTTGGATAATCCTATCACTTAATCACCAGGACAGCTAATGATATAAATGTGTAGCGTACTACTGCATTTTACCGTGTCGTAAGGAATCTGAACGCAAAGCAATTCTGTAAGTCAATCGAGGCGATATCGAGCTATTCATGAATTATAAGGACAAGTCGGATTGCTTCCCATCAAAGGTTCTACTTTACTTTGGAGACCGAACCATAATAACAGTTAAAATTTAACCATAAGCACGTCCATTTCACTTACGTTTTTAAAAGCACAACAAAGAAACGGCAAAACACAAAGTACAGCGTCATGGCACGTATGTTATTTCAAAGTATTTGAAAATAAGTACCTAACAGATGCTGCATAAAACAAATTATTAGCTGATCAGATAAGTCTGAGGTGTGAGCTACTGATTCTATACCGAAATTAACCTGAGATATCCGAAATGAAGGCCGGTAAATGACGATAATGGACTGACGATATTTTGCAACGAGGTAAAGAATTAACTGGAAAAAAAAAACAAACAGACTGAGGAGATTTAATTGCTGGGAAACTTAGCTACGGAACCGCCTTCACCAAACTGTACGCCATCAGTGATCAGCCGACCGGCCGGCCGGTTCAGCCGCACCGCTAGCACAGACGCTGACGTGAGACAAATCACTTGCGCCGCCGGAATCCTCGTGATTAGTGGACCCATTGTGTATCCCGTTGAGACCCACACGATATTCCCCCAGTCTTGTCACCTGCAAGGCCCACCGAAGTGTCCCGGCCCCGCCATAAACGTGTTTAAACTTCCCGATCGCTCCCCATTTGTGATCTCATTTCCCAATTAACTCTGAAAGAATCGTTCCACTATCCCCGGTTTATTCACAAAAGCGGAGAGATCAAATTAGCCAAAGACTTTACACCGACCAATTCTAAACAGAAATTGATATCAAATTTAAGATAACAGCGCTAATAACCTATTTCCCTAAGAGCTAGTGGCACGAATGGCAAACCAAGGTAACAAAGTGTAATCAAACCCGGAAGCCGGACGATAGGCCAGTCAGATAATTAACATGCGCAGGCAGAAAGCATTACCCTCCCCCTTCAGAGATTAACCCGGGGAGCACCTCTGATGAGCGGAGCAGAGCCCGACCACGACGCCACGCCACAGTGCCAGGTGTCAGGGCACGCCTCCCCTGTGACCCTGCTAATGAACCCATCGATTATCCCCACACACCACACTCACATACACTCACACCTATTCTACTGTCCCCTCTAATCAGATCCATCAGTAACCAATAAGGCCGGATTAATCACCTCAGGGAGAGAGAGAGAGAGACCAGGGCGGCAAACAGGGCACATGATAAGGAAAAGATGGGCTGAGCAGACTTGTGCCACCAGTGCTAATCTTTTGGTGCTGGGTGCCAAATTTGATACAATGGCTGACTGGGTGGCGCTGAGCTGACCGTTGAATGACGAGAGATTGAGACGAGCAGACGAGGCGTGGTACCGCCGGCGCAGACTGCGAATGTGACCGGCGAGCAGGTCTTGGCTCCCGTGCAGGGACTTACTTGTTTACTGGCGTCAGCCCTCTGGGTCGTCGAGCCGGCGGCGGGAAGCTGGCCATGACCGGAGAGATAGAGATGAGGGCAGGCGCCAGACGGCGCCGACCCGTCCACCTCTTGCGTCACCACCGACTGGACTGTGCTCCACTGTCTCTGTCTGTCCTTGTTGTCCTGAGGCCCTCCTCTCCCTTTTCTGCCCTTTTTGTATCCCTCTCGCCGCCTCCTCGGGCCATCTTCTGAATCCTCAACTTCGCTCCGCCCCTTTTCTGTCGATATCGGTTGTATTTCTTGCCAAAAAGGTTCATGTTTCCATCAGTTTGACCCTGGATTTGAGCTTTAAATCGTCCAACTTTTGCAGCGCGCCCTCCGGGGGCCGTAGTCATGGTGATATTTTGTCTTCAACGGTGCTCCTCCTATTTCGAATTTTCCTTTCTCTGATAGGTGGGAACTCATAAGCTCCCACCCCTTCCCACAAAAATGTAACCTCAGGGCCAGCTGCCATGGTGTCGTAGCTCCGCCCACATTTCCATCTTCCATTCGAGCCTCAGACGCACTCCTGACGCCGGTCGCGGAGGATGGGGAGAGGCGGAGCGGCGGTCCAGCTGCATATGGGTCACCGCATAATGGTGCTCAATGTCCCGGAATTCGGCGGAGTCCTTGATTAATACCGAGCGGCCTGAAATAGCAATACTTTTCTTCTTTTAGCTCCCCCTCTCCCCCGATGCCCGCCCTGCCAGACGTGCCCTCCATGCCGATGGTGATCGCAGGCCGACACCGGCCGTCTGGTGTGTGGGGGGGGGGTAGGGTGTGGGAGTCGAGAGATGACCCATTTCGCACGGCGGCCGGTGCCGAAAACAGCTGCGCCCTGCTTGCCCGGTGACGGTTCCTGGTGTTATGCTCCTGCCACTGCGTGCCTTCCAGGTGATCGCGTGTTTTTGAGTGGCACGCGTGTCCGGGTCAACTGAAGCCGACGCCGGCCGTCTGGTGGGGTGCGGGTAGGGGCCGAAAGATGACCTCTGTCCCATGGCGAGCGTCGCCAAAGCAGGTGCGCTCTGGTGTTATGTTCCTGCCGCTGCGTGCTTTCCAGGCGGTCCCGTGTCTCTGATGGGGCGCAGGTTTGGGCCAGTGGCATGCCATTTCGTCTGTTCAGCTTCGAAAATAGAGGTGTTTGCTTCAAAACTGCCCTTGTGTTCCGTGTCAGAGGCGCAGCTGCAGCGATTTAATCGAACGTGGCGCTGATATGTGCTACCCTTTCAGAATACTCTTGTGTTGAGTCCGGTCAGAATTTTCCCATGGTCGTCGGACGGTCATCAGTGGCATTGCCAGTTATTTTTGGATGTCAGCTGCCGTGAGAGGGCCGGGCCTGGACAGATGAGAGAGCCGGGCCTCTGTGCCCTGTGCGGCGCACGCAGGTGGCTGGGGTCGGCCGGCGGACGACTGATGACTCTGTTTATGAAAATAGTCGGGCGCCAGACTGCAAAGCCGGCCGCTCACGCTTTGAAGATTACGGTGGGAGCGGGTGACTCGCTCCCCTCCCACGGCCTAAATGTGTTGGGTTTTCGCAGCTGCCCTCCTCTGCGCCTGGCCCCGTCCCGGCTGATATTGTGGGTCGGTGTGCCGCGGCCGGGAGCCGGCGTCCGCAAAGAAAATGAACGCGGCAGCGTTACATTACAACAAACATTACCCGGGTAATTTTTGTTGTAATATCTTGCATATTTTATGGAATAATTGTCACATTACAACTCAACTAATACCTTATTCGGCGAACTCCAATGGGCGATGGCGCATGACTTTAAGACCCATGCATATGTTGCGGTGAGAAGCTCCACGACTCATATGCAAATAATATTATGGCAGGAATGTTAAACAGCCTAATGAATACGTCTCTGAAATTTATGATCCTCTGGGAATTCATATGTGGACCAGTTTATAACGCTAAGGGCTTTTCAATTTCGTTGTGAGCTTCCTTTGTAACTGAATAAAGCGAGTTATCATTATTCGTCACTGCTTATTTGCATCGAAGCACATACTTATAATGATATCTGTTAACCCGCGACCTGGTGGGGGGGGGGCTATTTTTTGCCCCCCCCCCTCCAGACTTTTCGATATATCTCCAGAACCGCTGCGCCGATCGTCACCAAACTTTCAGTACCCTCCCGGACATCAATTTTACACATTGTGACCAAAATTTTTTCCAAAAGCTATGATAGGTTGGCCGGAAATGACGTCAGAGTGACGTCATGTTCTGCCGTTTTCGACCCAAAAAAGGGTTTCGCGGGAAGAGCTGTCAGGCCTATAGCTTTGCAAATACAGAAAAATGTTTAGGACATAAAAGCTGTAGAATTGACAGAACTACAAAACTGCTATCTCAGATTTTTGAATTTTTTTGATTTTGACCCCCAAAAATCAAAAAATAGATTTTTGGGATATAATAGTCAAAAAATCCAAAAAAAAATTTGAATCTCGCAAAAACCGGAATATATGTGATAGTCCTTACCACCTTCCATCCACATACCAAATTTTAGATTGATACCTCTTTTTTTGGCGAAGTTATAGCGAACAAACTGTTCAAAATTGATGACGTCAAATTTTCAAACTCAATTTTTGGCAATTCTAGACCTCGTAGTGCAAAACAAAGACCACCATTAGACTCCCCGTGACGAGCTGCATCGAATCGATACCCTTTTTATGCAAAATATCAACTTTGAAATTTGACCTTTTTTGACCTGACCTTGACCTGACCTACACCAGAAAGTGACCTAAACCGTACCTGATGGTCTTATAAACAACACCATTGGGTTGGAAATGAAAAACTGGCCATAAAACATGCATCGCACAACCTTAGTAAAGTTGGGTTCATGTGGTGACCCTTGGTGACCTTTGGTGACCTGACCTGTGACCTGACCTGGTATGACCAGTGACCTCTAATAGCAACATATGTACTAGACAACTGACGTCTTATCGCTGATTTTCGACAAAATGCGTTTTACTCGGTGTTATAGCGCTTTCCCTAGAAGCCCCGTGAACGGTGAAACATTTTATCTTTGACCTGACCTGTGACGTCATCGGTGACCCCGAGGTCAATAAAATTTGGTTTCCTTCGACAAATTTGACAGGGCTATCGAACGCCGTTTGAATTTTGCGGATCCGTCCAGTAGTTTCGGAGATACGAGGGGGGGGGGGGGCAAAAAATAGCCCCCCCCCACCAGGTCGCGTTATAAACAGACCCCACCAGGGCGCGGGTTAAAAATTGTTCAATGCAATAGACAATATACCAGGCTATTTTTTTTAGTACTTTTTGGGCGGCTAGAGCATCTATCTTACTATTTGAACAGGATCCATCTGTTTGTTTGTTTGTCTGTCCGCCACGCCGTGTAGTGGGTTCAATTTAGCCGGCCTACAGGGCAGACGGTATATCGTAGGGGGTTGAAATTTGCACACCTTCTAGGTGACAGAGCGGGTCAGCGCCTTTTCTAGGTTCCGACTCGCTGGGGTGCACGGTTCGCGCGTGGGGCGCGCCGGAAGAACGCCACTGAAATTTTGATCGGTTCGTAGATCTTCATTGAGAGCCGGGGTCGAAGAACTTTGTGGACTAAATGCATGCCGATCGGCGACGGGTGCCTCGCATTGGCGGATGGGCAGGTTTTAATTTGAATGAAAAGTGGCGAAAAAATGTGTTGATTGTCGCTAAATGGGTACAGTTTGTGATAGGAATTTACAAATGCACCGCGTTTGCCGCAAGGCATCACATTGGTCACAGGGCGTCATTTTTGCCGCAAATCGCACGGTTTTGTCAAATATGGTCCGATATGGGTGCAATTTGGTGCCAGGATGCATGCTCAACCAACAGGTTCAGATGCGCCGCGTTTGTCGCAGTGCGCCACATATGCCACAAAGCGCCATTTCCGACAAATTCGATTAAGCGTAATGCAATGGCACGAATAGGGGCAGGGCTGGGAACACTCTAAGTCTGATATTTTAGTACTGATTGGATCCAATTATTCTGTGACCTGACATGACCCAGCGGTGCTGGTAGGGGTAGGGGTAGGGGTAGGGGTAGGGGTAGGGGTAGGGGTAGGGGTAGGGGTAGGGGTAGTGGTAGTGGTAGGAGTAGTAGTAGGGGTAGGGGTAGTGGTAGGGATAGTAGTAGTGGTAGGGGTAGTAGTAGGGATAGTAGTAGGGGTAGTGGTATGGGAAGTGGTAGGGGTAGGAGTATGGGTGGTAGTAGTGGTAGGGGTAGATGTAGTGGTAGGGGTAGGGGTAGGGGTAGTGGTAGGGGTAGTGGTAGGGGTAGTGGTAGGGGTAGGGGTAGGGGTAGGGTTAGGAGTATGGGTAGTAGTAGTGGTAGGGGTAGGGGTAGATGTAGGGGTAGGGGTAGGGGTAGTGGTAGTGGTAGTGGTAGGGGTAGGGGTAGTGGTAGGGGTAGTGGTAGGGGTAGGGGTAGTGGTGGAGGCAAAAGCAGAACAGTTGCCCGGGCTGATCCCAGCGGACGAGAGGTGACCTATGTGACCTGGCCTGACCCAAAGTGACCGGGGCTGACCCCTTTGACCCGTCTTTACCCCGTATCAGCCAAATTTCATCCAACAAAGGCCTCAGAACAGTTCTTTTTTAAATTCTCTTCACATTTCCGTCCATATCTATGCTTCTAGACGACACATCAATTTGAATCGAACACCATTCGAAAGCAAATTAGCTGGTGCCGCAATTTTTTCCTACCACGCAGCAAAGCAAGTGGCGCAGCCGCTTGTCTATATTACTATTTGTGGTGACGTAGTTTCTGTCTGTAACCGAGGTCGCGACACGGTGCTACGTAGCGCGGGTTACAGGTCACACCGTTGCACCTACCGCGCTGAAGTTTGCGCAACTCATAGAACAAGGATGGACAACGTGCCTTTGAGGGGTCTCAGCTCGATCGGGTCGATAGCGAGCGCGTGGCGCGTGCCCGAAAAGTGCAAATTCGCGTCATAGACTTGACATGTATAAATCGGCTTGCAAAAACGGGCGAAAATGGCTAAATTTGCCCGACACGGGTCCGGTTCCCGTGCAATATCTCGGTAACCGTGCACCCGATCGTCACGGGGAAAACAGCATCGTGTAGAGAATCGAACGGGCAATCGAATGGTGTGCTGTGCGGAGGATGGCACGTGCCACGTGCACCCGTGAGGGCACTTTTGTTTGAAAAATTGACGTTTCGGACGGTTTTTTGGATTTTATTTTATTTTCACATGAATGCCTATTGGCAAGAGAAACGTACCGCCTCTCATGGAAAAATTGTGAAAAGCTAATTGATCAAAAACAAGGTGGAACAAATCGTTGGAGAAAATGGTATTTGTCCATAACGTGCCACTAAATAATTACACGGGTTTTGCTACTTAACCTGATACGTTTGACAATTAAAAATGCTATCAATGGAAAGAGCATTCAATTCTCTCCAAGACCCAATCATCACGTTTGCATGACAAGCAACAGTATTCTTAAAAATATAAATGTTTCAAACCTCTGCAAAACGATTTTTAGTCATAAAACTAACGTCATAAAACATAAAACTAGTCATAAAACATAAAAACAAAACGATTTTGTCATAAAACTACGCGCCTTTTGCTCTCTCGTTGGTTGCGGACCCACGGACTGGGCCACTGCCCAGTAAGTGGTTCGTTGTTTGGAATTCTTTCATGTTTGCTTCATGTAGTTTGCATGAGACTTACGCCAACCTAATAACAGATATGTGGCCGAAAATATTGTGTTCATTTTTAATTAAATACTGAGTTAGAGTACTTCGTTTGTCATGTGACATCCGTGGCGGGTCGAAGACGAGATTTGGCGCTCACTTTCAACCTGGTTGTCTGATCTTGCAAGCCCCTTTTATCGACTATCTTGATCACTGCGCTGCTGTGCAAAGTATTTTCTTTCATGGGCCGGGAGAAAAGCATCGCTGGACGACAATTTCGTATTAAATGACTATGTTAATGATGTTCTCTTTTATATCATTTTTGAAGCACGCAAGCAAATCTCATGCTGTTTTGAATTTCAAGAACGTGACGTTTTGAGCTAGACACCTTAGATTATTCGGAACATGTCTCGATCACCCAACAGTACTTCAAAACTGAGGAGTTTGATGCATGAAAACATTCGATAAAATGAATCTGACTTTCTGCCTGCACTGCTATTAGCGTTATGAGCGACGAAACACTTATCTCACCAGAGGATGGACGCGCAACAATGGGTGGAAGCACACCTCGCTGTTGCAAGTGCGTATCTAACCCGTGTAGAACCTGCCGCTGCGTGAAACTGGGAAGACGGTGTGCCACCTGTCGATTCGGAGACAACTGTCCGAATTCAGTACCGAAGCTCACACAATTATGCGACATTGCTACAGAAATCGCTACTTTGAAGCAAAACAGTCGGGTTCTACCGCACATCCCAAAAGGAGCGCGTATCGCGGTAGCAGACGAGCTTGCTCACCTTATCAACGACGCTGTCGAACAGGGCACTGAGGAAGCGTGGCGCAGGCTCACGTGCTTTGGATACTCTACGCTCAGTATCAACAGAGAAGCGCGAACAGCAGAAAAGACCTCTTTGGCCACACAAGTGCGCCTAAACCTATCACAGAACAGTGACACCAACAAGGTCCGTCCTTCCAAACCATCCAAACGCTCACATGCACATCGCCCGGTGGGCGAGATGACAGCGATGTCACGACGCGTGGCCTCAAAACTGACGGACGGCGATACCCGGGGAGCGCTACGAGCTCTGACCTCAGATGACTCCTTCGCATCTCCAACAGAAGAAGTCATCAAAAGGATGCAAGAAAAGCACCCAGAACCGCCCACTGACCTGCGAAACGTTCCGCCACCTGACGACATCCACGTGCCGTTAGTGGCTTCCGAGGCCGACGTTTTGAAGGCGATCAACTCCTTTCCGCCGAGCTCCAGTGCAGGTTTGGATGGGATTCGCCCCGCCCACCTGCGCTCCCTCCTCACTAAACACACCGCCGAGGCTGGAGCTCGCCTACTCACAGCTCTGACAGCGCTCACGAACTTGGCGCTCAGCGGCCGTCTTCCGGAATGCGCAACACCAGCTTTCTTTGGCGCGTCGCTGATTGCTCTTCGAAAGAAGGACGGCGGCCTGCGTCCCATCGCTGTCGGCAGTGTGTATCGCCGAATCGCAGGCAAGGTCGCCGCCACGGCCGTCTCGGCGGCCATCGGAGCTCAGCTGCGACCAGTACAGCTTGGTGTGGCCACGAGGAACGGCTGCGAGGCGGCAGTACACGCCACCAGAGCATACATCGACGAATGCGAAGCGTCCGAAAACAGCAGAGTTATCGTGAAGCTGGACATCTCCAATGCCTTCAACACCGTGCGCAGAGATGCGATGCTGGAAGCTGTGAAAACTCGTGCGCCAGAGATATACCCGTTTGTATGGCAGGGCTACAACAACGCCGCGCCACTTTTCATCGGCGACAGTAAAATCCTTTCTCAGACAGGAGTCCAGCAAGGCGATCCGTTGAGCTCCCTGCTGTTCTCTCTGACAGTGGATTCTGCCACCAGGGCTCCAGACACAGAAATAAACACCTGGTACCTGGATGATGGAACGCTGGCTGGCCCACCATCTGACGTCATCTCCAGTATCAAACAAGTGAAGGCAGAAATGAGCGAAGTGGGGCTCGCCATAAACGCAGGAAAGTGTGAAGTCACCTTCCTGGGAGGCTTCACCGACGATACCAAGCTCAGCGCCCTGCATATGCTGCAAAGTGTTCTTCCCGACATCCGGGAAGTCCCCGTGGATGAGTTAGAGCTGCTTGGTGCGCCTGTACATGACGCTCAAACAAGACGTGCGCTTCTACAAGGCCAGCTCCTGGTAGAGAAGCTTATCAAGCGCCTTCAGGCTCTGGACGAGGCACATCAGGCGTTCTTCCTACTGAAGAACTACGTGTCCCTTCCTCGCCTGTTGTACCTTCTTCGAAGCTCTCCAGCCTACCGCCACCCCGCCCTGCTCAACAGGATTGACGAAGCAGTTCGCCGTGGCATGGAAGTGATCACAAACGTCCAACTGCGTGACATTTCATGGCGACAAGCGACATTGCCAATCAGCCTCGGTGGGCTAGGCGTAAGGAGAGTAACAGACGTTGCCCTTCCTGCTCACCTCGCATCTCAAGTAGCATCCGCTGACACGATCGCATCCATTAACGGCTCCGCCGCTAATCGCGTCAGTGAGCTAACGAGGTGCTTGATCTCAGAGTGGGAGCGTCGCACAGGCTTGCCTCCACCGGAAGCGCACAGGCGGCGCTACCAAAGAGAATGGGATCGAGCTGAGACAGCAAGAATCAGTGAACGGCTGCTGGAAGACAGCAAAACCGATGTTGACCGAGCCCGACTCCGAGCTGCCGCACAACCACACTCTGGTGCCTGGCTGAACGCCTTCCCAGCCGCCAGCGTGGGCACGCTGCTCGACCCTGACACCCTGCGGACGGCCGTCGCCCTGCGGGTGGGAGCAGATATATGTGCTCCTCACCGCTGCCGCTGTGGAGCCGACATTGACGAGCGAGGCCTGCACTGCCTGTGCTGCCAGATGAGTGCTGGCCGGTTCCCACGCCATGCGGAACTCAACAGCGTCATCAAGCGTGGACTATCAACCGCTGGAATGACGTCTGTTCTCGAGCCGGCCGGCTTAGACCGCGGAGACGGACGTCGCCCTGACGGCATGACGACCTTCCCCTATGCAGAAGGGAAGTGCCTCGTCTGGGACGCTACCTGCGTCGACACGTTCAGCGCTTCGTCAGTCAAGGCATCCGCGGCCCGTGCGAGCTCAGCTGCAACCGTCGCCGAGAGGCGTAAGCGCCATCGCTATGCCGACATAAGTCGACGCTATCTGTTCCGCCCTGTCGCCGTAGAGACATCCGGAGCGCTCGGCCCGGACAGTTACTCCTTCCTGAAGGAGCTCGGCCGCCGTATTGTGAAGACCACAGGAGACCGACGGGACTTTGAACGCCTCATGCAGCGCGTGTCTGTGGCGGTGGTGCGCGGCAACGCCACAGCCGTTCGACTTGCGAGCGTCAATGTAAGGCCGAGTCACAGAGCCAACATTGAGCCAAAATCACTTCCATGGCCACCCACAAACTCAACTGGCACCGAAGCAAAGCTCCCACCGGAGCTACCAACCACCACGTCTCCTACGACCAGACCAGCAGAACAGGAGATACTGGATCCATTGAACATGGGACTTCCCAACAATGGTATAAGCATGTGCCAGCACGTGGGCAAGAGCGTCAGTCTGGCTGACATTAAGCGGCAGCTGAAGTCGAACCGGCGGATCGGCGCCTGCGACAAGAAGGTGCCGACCCCGTGCACGGCACCCGCGGATGGGGAGGAGCGGTCGGTGCCGTCGGGCGCGCAGCTGCCGCACGGCGTCTGGCTGTGTATGCAGTGCGGCCACCAGGGTTGCGCGAGTCACGCCACGCAGCACTTTAACACGCCGCGCTCCGACTCGCACACGCTGGCCGTCAATGCCGCCGCCGACTGGGGCGTTTGGTGTTTCACATGTAACGAGAAAGTGTCACTGAAGAGTAATAAGGAACTTCACGAAGCTATGCAGTTTGTCAAGAAAAAGCAGGGAACTCTACGTCCCGGGGCCACGCCATCCAAGGAGGACACTCCGCCTCCCAAGTCTTCCAAGGGCGCCTCCGCTAAGGAGAAACAGGCTCAAGCGGACTGTGATAACGAGTCACTTCCGAAGGTCAAGGGTCTGATCAACCTGGGCAACTCGTGTTACCTGAACTCGGTGCTGCAGTGTCTGAGCCAGTGCCACTACCTGACGCACTACCTAGACATCAGCAGCCGCCCAGGACGAAAGGTCACAGTCAGCGCTGACGGCGAGACCATGGAGCTGGTGCTGCCGGAGGGCGGGCCCATCACCGCCTCGTTGTGCGACTTTCTCAAGAAGATGCACATCACGGGCACCGGCTCCACCGTCTCCCCCAGTCATCTGCTCAGAAAGATCGCCCTGAAGGTGCCCCAGTTTGTGGGCTGCGACCAGCAGGACGCACACGAGCTGCTGCGAGCGCTCATGGAGCAGGCGCGGCTTGAGGATCTCCGGCGGCACCAGAAGCAGATCCTGCTCGGTCTGGGGCTGCCGGCCAAGGCCGACCCCAAGGAAGTACCCGACGACATGAAGGCGCGTGCCAAGGCGCTGGGCCACCAGGTATCGCATACGACCATCGACTCCATCTTCAGCGGCCAGCTGGTCAGCCTGGTGGTGTGTCAGGCCTGCATGGCCTGCACACACCGCATGGAGCCCTTCCTCGACCTCTCGCTGCCCGCCGCCGTAGATATCATCTTCAGCCTGCTGTCGGAGCTCGACCCGCCGCCGGCCTCGGTCAGTGGGGATTCGACGGAAGACGAGCTGAACGAACCGCCGGCCTCAGTCAGTCCGGACCCGCCGGCTGACGAGCCGCCCGCCTCGGTCAGCCCCGACCCGCCGGCTGACGAGCCGCCTGCCTCGGTCAGCCCCGACCCGCCGGCCGACCTGGCCGCGGAGGAGCTCTCGGAGCGGCTCAGCGCGCTAATTGTGGACAGCGCCGGCGCCGCGGCCGCTGCGGACTCGTGTGGGGACGAGCCGGGCCCGCTGACGGTGAACGGCCGGCCGTTGTCACCGGTGGAGGCGGACGCGGCGCCGGCCGGGCTGCTGCCACTGGTCGGGGAGAGTGCTGACAAAGCCCCGAACGGTGCGCCGGAGACGGCGGGAGCGGACCTGGTGGGGGAGAAGCAGAGCTCTGTGCCGGCGGAGAACTGCGGAGAGGCTGTGGAGGCGCGTGAGAACAGTCTGGGCGCTCCGAACGGTCAGTGCGGAAGGGCAGCCGAGGAGGCCCCGCGGGAGGGCCAGTCGCCGTCACCCGGTGAGGTGCCGGGCGGTGTGCCGACGGAGGCAGTGGCGAACGGCCAGAGCTCAACGGCAGGGGTGGCGGACGGCGGCGAACTCCAGTCTGCGCCGAACGGCGGGACCTGCGCGCCAACCGAGTCTGCCCCGGCCGAAGCGACGGGGACCCCCTCACCGGCGGCCGATCCCTCGGACGGCCCGCCGCCGCCGCTGAGCCGCTGTGAGTGGCTCAGTCGAGCGCTGACCACCCTGGCGCCGCGCTACCAGGCGGCCGCTGGCGAGTGCAGCCTGCTCACCTGCCTTAACCAGTACACGGCGCCCGAGCTGCTCACCGGCAACAACAAGCTCGGTTGCGACAACTGCACCGAGCTGCGCAACAAACGGCTCACGGCGGCTGAAAAAGCAGCTGAGAAGAAACTCGGCACAGTATACAGCAACGCCAGCAAGCAGCTGCTCATCTACAGTCCGCCGCCGGTGCTGACCATCCACCTGAAGCGGTTCGAGGTGTGCAGCTTCAGCCTGCGGAAGGTGAACCGGCACGTGCAGTTCGGCGAGCGGCTCGATCTGGCCCCCTTCTGTTCCTCCATCAGCCAGGACCTGCCTCAGATGCGGGCCGGCCAGCGGCGGGTGCTCTACTCGCTGTTTGGTGTCGTTGAGCACAGCGGTCGACTGACCAGCGGCCACTACACAGCCTACGTGCGCGTGCGCCGCCGTCACGACCAGCTCACCGTCAACCCTGCGCGACTCACCACACTCGTCACCGACGCGTTCGCCGTGGCGTGTGAGCGGGCGAGGCAGCGCGCCGAGCAGACCCTACCGGAGACCACGGACGGACCGTCCCCGGTCAGGCCCGCAGAGGAGGGCCGGGAAGACGGGGAGGGCGAGGACCCCGCCGCCGCGCCACAGGAGTCACAGACGGATCAAAAACAGCCCGCCCCGGAGCCCGAGACGGAGCCGGAGCCGCATCCGGAGGCCGGGCGGTGGTTTTACGTGACACGCACGTCACAGAGGTGACTCTGGACAAGGTGCTCAAGGCGCAAGCTTACATGCTGTTCTACGAGCGAATTGTGTGAGCGACTGCGGTAGCTTGGGATGGTGCTCTGTGCACGGGGCTGTGACGGCGCGCGAATCGTGTCCCTCAGTCTGACCGAGGTGTGATTTCGGAAAGGTCGTTTTTGAATTTGCTTTAATGTGTGTTCATATGCTAATAAACTTTGACAGATTCTGAAGTGGAAAGCATGCTTATCAGACACGGGCACCTCGATGCGGTGGATATTTTTTCCACAAACCAAAACGTTTAGCCGTCAAAAAGCAATCGACCGAAATGGATAGATAACCCAACCGACACAAGAACAACCAAACACCCGCCGATCGAAAATATCCCTTTTCGCGTTGCGGAGCACGCGGGTCACCCTAGTAGTATCCTAATATTGCCCCTGTCTGGTTTAAACGAAATGACGTATTTCATTGAGACAGAAAAGTAACAGAAAGATACATCGAAACTTTGTATCTAATATTCCTCGAAAGGCAAACTATAAAAATGAAACAAGTTTGGTGCACACGGAAATTAGCTCGAGCCTTGTAACGCTAATGCGTTCTTCGCACGCCATCCATTGAATATGAGGAAACGGCTGGAATAGCTAGCAGTGAAATGTCCCTTAGTTTATTTAAAAAGCCTAAATGACCATCTTAACAGCCACATATGGAAAGTCGCCTAATTTAGCCCGGGAATGGCATAATGAACACGACTAATAGAGGCCAACCGATTCAGAGGCCTGGGTACGGACGGCAGCTGGAGTCGGCGGGCCTCGACGTTAGTCAGTCGGCGACAACTTTGCATAGTCGCGCCAGTCGCTCGATGCCGCCCAACTGCCTCGTTTGAGGCCCGCGAACGGCACCGGATCAAAAGTTCCGCTCTGGACATAACCTCATTAGGCGCCGGCGCTGCAGAGAAGTTGGATATCTCGGGGTGCCGCGCCGGCGTTCGTCCGCCAGCCACGGATGGGATAGCTGGTGATATAGTGCACCCGTGGCGTCAGTGACGCACCAGAGGCGTCAGTGGCCCACCAGAGGCGTCAGTGGCCCACCAGAGGCGTCAGTGGCGCAATGGTGGCGTCAGTGGCGCACCAGTGGTGTTAATGGCGCACTAGCGGCGACAGTGACGCGCTGGTGGCGTTTTTATAGTGGTTGTGGTGGTCGGAATATTTCATTTGGCATGTGGGGGCCCGGGACTGTCATGACCAGGGCTGCGCTGAGTCGGAGTCGGAGTCGTAGTGGACAGTTCTGACCAGAGTTGGAGTCGGAGTCGGAGTCGATTATAGAAACCGGAGTCGGAGTCGGAATCACCGAAAATCAATCGACTCCACAGTCTCGGTCATGACACTCAATAATGGAAGTGTCAGCTTGTGAAAAAGTTGGTAAGAGTTTAAATCACCTAGATGGTCCTTTACCTAGATGGTCCTTAGCCGGACGTCGATCGCACACTTTTATCCAGCATTCTACAATTACAGATGCTAAATGTTACGGGAGTTACGGAAGCATTCCGAAGAAATGTATCCTTTTATACAAAACTACCTTTCTGAATGATGTAGAGGCCTGACGTTACATTTTTTTTTTCCTGAGCTTGGGAGCTATGATAATATTTCTCATCTGACAAGGAAAAATAAATGAACGGTCGGCCTAACCTGAACACACCCAGGGTGAAAGAACTTGGATAGTAAAAATAACGTGAAGTAACAAGCAATGTCAAAACAATTAGCTAACAGCGGTTGACTCCCAGCATAACTCATGGAAGTTGCACTAGCCAGAAGCATGCAGTCCGATTTCATACCGGCCCCAGCCTCACGAGCTGACCATCATTCTCCCCCCCCCCCTTCTCGCGCCAGCTGGCGGGCCACTTACACTGCAGGAGAGCGAGCAGGGGCGTCACACCGAGCGGAGGCCGCATGTTCGTCCGGCGTCGACAGGCCTGTAATCAGCAGCAGCGGCACCCGTTACCAGCGCGCTCCGCAACGCCGCAAACGCGCCACCCACTGTCTGCAGCGGCTGGCGCCCTCCTAAACCGGCGCCGGCTGCTGGTAAACGGCTGCTGGTAAACGGCTGCTGGTAAACGGCTGCTGGTAAACGGCTGCTGGTAAACGTCCTGGTAAACGGCAGCTCAACGGAGAGCCGGGAGAGCGTCCACCACGCGCGGAGCGCTGCTGTCAGTGGGTGAATACGCATTATTACGCATGCCTTTGGCTGCAGAGTGCAGGGTGGATGTGGTATTATATTTATTTGAATTGAGGAGCGTATTGTAAGTACATATGTACTTACATATCGACAGTATCCAACTGCTTTTTTACCTATGGAAGCTGGATAGTAACGCAAGTACGTTTTTAACATTATAAATTGTTCTTAAAGCATGTGGATTGACTAAACTGTTGCACTAAAGTGTATAGACAATGCACACCAAACAGGCACTGCGGTTGACAATAGGTCATTGATCCTACATGCCAATAAATTACGATTAGTACATATGTACTGGAAACAACTTTTTAACTGTATATAAAACATAACATTTCTGAAATCCAGTAATTTAGCTATGTTTTGCTCTTTGTGCTGTGATTTATCGGTAAGCCAGCTAACCTTAGGCTTCAGTTCATCTCCATTTGTTCTGGTTAGCGAGGTGAAAAATATCCTCGGATATCGGAATGCAGCGTTCCACGAAAACGCGTGCCGCATTGGTCGGCTCCTTTTGAAAGCACCGCTGATTTGCCCTGTTTCATCTGCAAACGTTTTTTTTTTCAGAGAAATTTGTTCGCCTGTTGCAATCAAAGGGACTGTGATTGCAGAAATCGCGACATGGTAAATTCTTTTACGACCGAGTCAGACCGGACTGCGACTGCAAAAGTCGCCTTTTTCTCTCCCTCCTTTCCTTGCCTTGGCCAATTTTACGCTCGCGTTGTGATCGATTTGTTATTCCAGTTGTCGAACCAATCCTAGCAAGATTCGAATACGCTGCTACTGATATGGACATCTACCATAAGTGCTGTCCTTGATACGTATGGTACGAAGCAGATAATGGGTTATTTTCTGGAGGATTAAATAGATTATGACTCTTAGGACTCTCTCTCTCTCTCCTCTCTCTCTCTCTCTCTCTCTCTCTCTCTCTCTCTCTCTCTCTCTCTCTCTCTCTCTCTCTCTCTCTCTCTCACTCTCTCTTCCATCAAGTGCTCCTTCATGCTCTACATGCTGGAGTTTTTTTGCTGATAAAAAATAGTCCAAAAACTTTCCGTGGGTATCTGCTCCGATTAACCTCCGGTACCTCCCCGGCCCGGCGAGCGGCGGGGCAGCCGGTATCGCCGCGTCATCTGGCTCATCCCGGGTTAGGATATCGCCGAGGTCTCTCGTCCTTCTGAGGCCCGGCGAACTTGCCCGGGTATCACCGGGGCCTCTGGCCCTCCCGGCGAACCGACCAGGGGTATCGCCGGGCGTCACACGAGCCGGGCGGCGGGCAGCCATCAGTTGAGTCAATATTTGCCGTCGGCCGGCGCTCTCTGCCTCTCGGCTCCGACACCGGCGGCTGGGAAGACGGCTCACCTGACAGCGGAGGGCAGTGACGCCTCCCCCCCCCCCGCCTGTCCCCCTCCGTCAGCGCTGCCGCAGCTCCTTGGGTGCCCCTCGGGCAGTGGAGTGGGGCCATCTCGCGAAACTCTATAGAGATTTAACTGTCACCGGTGGAGAAGATGGTCAGCAAGATCACTGGTGGTGAGAGCATCTTCAGTTGGTAGTGGGAGGGAGGGCAACGCACGGGGCGATGGAGAAAACGTTCTCACAGCTGAGATTTCCTGAGATTGCTGAGACAGATTCCCAAAATGAATTACTTAGTGAGAAATGTAAATCAAGAATCAAATAAATCAGTGTTCGGTGATTGTAGAAAGGAATGCGCGATGTACACCTTTATAACAAGATTGTCTATAAACAAAAAATGATGTTCTTAACGACTTCGTGACATGAGAAAGACATAGGACTTGATATTCCAGAATAACCTGTCAATTTGTTGTCTTTGGGATCGGCTGTTTATTCTTCTGTCCTTCGTGTAACCCCAAACAACTGTAGTGTAAAGGCATAACGACATCTGTCGCAACCAGTCCACGGCACATTGTGATGCAAAAAGATTTCGACAAGGTTGACGATTGCAAGATGTTGCAATACCCTCTTCCCTTGGAAAATTCATTCAAGCTGGCCACTTTGAACCTCCCAGTGTCGTTGTCGTGCCACCAGCCGCCCAATATTTGAACAAATGTCACTGAGCGGTTTCAGTCGGTCGCAATCCGAGCGTGACCAATCTTTCAGCATGGCCAATTGGCGGCACTGATGGTGACGAATGGCCAATACACATTCAATGTGATTCGCAGAGCCATTGTGCAGCGTTATTGTTCTGAAATGGGCTCATCTCCCACCTGAATGGAACATAACATTCGTCTCCATTTCACAGGCAGTGCTTTTATAAAATACATTCAATAATCAGATTTAAGCTGCAAAAAGTAAGGTAACATTGCAACGTCGAGCATATTCAGTAGCTATCGTGAAAATCAGAACAGCATGATTTGTATGCCAGCCTGACGATAGTAGAATACCCACAGTCCTCGTCACACTCACCTGTATCGCTACACCATCAGACGAAGCCTTCCCTCCGCGTCAGCTCGGGCCTTCAGGCCCCCTTCATCAGCACAGTCCCTCTGGAGCTCCTCCTGTCCTTAGACCGCCCTCGCCGCCGACATCTCTCCCCGTTGGACCCTATCAGTCCCGTCCCCGCGGCCGACGGACCGTCCCCTCCTCTGGCCGTCGGTGCCGCCGATGCCGCCTCCGTCGACCTCGACGTGTCGGGAGAGACTGGAGCCGCGTCGCCGCCGACACCACACGGTCGCCGGCCGGCGCACGAGCGCCGCTGGGTGGCTGGTCAGCTCCTCACCTGGTCTGGGAAAGTGTGACCGAACTGAGGAGCCTCAACGGACAGGGCAGGGACACGTGCGGCTATCGCTAGGGAAGTGGCTGCAGTTATCAAAGTATCGTTGTAATCGATTATAAAACTAATTGCTTGAGTAGAAAAGCAATTGAAAGCACAATTAAAATATGTTTCGCGTATTTCATAGTTCATCATCCAGCAGCAACAATCTCCTGTTTGCATTGTATCTCCGGTTGATCTTCTAAATCCATTTCACATGCTCCACTCCCGTAACCTATAACAGTGTTACATTTTATAACCTTATCTTCAAGCAGCGTTGCCTATTGGACTTTAGCCTATTCACCGACAGTGTCGAACGCTTTAGTTAAATAGCTGGTACTCTTTAATGCATGTACAGTGGGTCTATTTAAGATCTCCAGAGCCACCACGTGGCGCTACGGTCGGGGTAGGGCGAGTCCAAATCCCGAGGGAAGTGAGGTCACCGGTCGTTGTGGGGGAAGGAGGGAGGGGGAGTGACGCGGTATCACGGCGCATGGGGCGTGCGTAGCGCCGGGACTGGGCCGCCCGCCACTGCGCCGAGGCTGAGGGGAGGGGATGATGGTTGCGGGTGCGTTCACTCCGGTATGGTGGTATCCTGTTCATGTGGAACCAGCAAGAATGCGACTGAAGGGAATCATTATCTCAAACAAACGGGCAAGCTAGAGGCAGCGTCAGTTCCAGCCAAAATGTTGAACAATAATAGGTAATTGAAATCTAGGACGCATTCATAGCATGCAACTATTCAGTCTATAGTTGCATGATGCTTTTTATGATGCATGATGAGGCTGTTCTAAACTGTTATTTGAGTTAGATATTTTTCACTTGGCACGTTCAGTTTTGGTGGGTTTTATCGGGCCGAACAGAATCAGAAAAGAAAACAGATTTGAAATGGCTCCAGAAAAATGTCCAAAAATATTTTCTTAAAAATGAAACTTTGCTAAACATTTATAAGCGATAATTTTGACTTTTTGAGAGGATATTGGGGAAAGATATTGGGGAAAGATGTCATCGTGTTTGTCTGTGTTGCAGCAGAAGGAAAGGTTTTGGTTCGTGTCGAGATAAAACCAGACCCGGGAGTGGGGCTCGAACTCACAGCATCGCATTCAGCCCACAGGTTACTCAACCTCAACGTTACGAGCACCTATCGCCCTGCGCAGCTTGCTCAGTGTTTCGGCTAGAGTTCGGCCAAAGTGTCTGACGTCTGTCAATGTCACGAGGCGAAACCGCAAGGTAAATGTCCGTCCCGGTAGCTCGGTCGGTAGAGCGTTGGACTCCATGTGCCATCTGGTGAGAGCGCACGTCCCGGTTGCAAAAGTCCGGGTTCGAAACGCGACGTGTGTTTGACGTTTTTGAGCCTCCAGGGGGTATGGTTGTGGTTGGTGGCAGGCCGCTGCCAGGTGAAGTCAGTGAGGGGACCGGCCGTGCGCGGCTATGTGCGCACGTTAAAATTTGGACTCTATAGAGTAAAATTTGGAGAGCGCACGCTAAACTCTATAAGGCGCACGTTAAAATTTGGACTCTATAGAGTCCAAATTTTAACGTGCGCACATAGCCGCGCAATTCTGCCATAAACCAGGAATTGCTTGATCGGAAGGTAGAGAGCAGGGTCAACGCAACAAGCTCAGCTTAGCGGGGACTCTGTCCTTGTCATTCCTTTCATTCAAAAGGTTCGGGCCAAATTTAATATTAAAAAAGGGGGAGCCAAACCAGGTTGGGCCGGGTTGAACCCGATTGGGCCGGTGTCTTAGACGCAATCATGGTCAGACAAAACAGAGGCTAATTTCGGGTCAATTTTTATTTACTGATCTTATTATTTTTAGCTTACACGTATATTAACTTTAAGCTTTTTTTAACACGAGACTTCATGCATAAAAATGCTTACCAGTAAAAAAATCACCTGCGTGATAATTATTTGCCAAAGGGCGCTCTACGCAAGAAACGCCAGCCGGTCAAAAAAAAAAAAAAACTGGCGAGCGATACGATCTTTCTATTGCTTGAATTATATTCAATGAAAATTTCAGGAGACATAAATAATATTAATCCTTATAGCTACTGGGCGCCCGGAGCATTCGCTAGCATTCCATTGCCAGCTGCATTACCAACATCACATTTGCATTACTTTGGGTTCATCATAGTTGACAGTAGATGAACCGGCCACAGCAAACCCATGCCTCATTACCCTTTCCTTCCAAGCAGCCAACTGCCAAGCTAACCGGCCGCCCGGCCCACCACTGCGATATGGAACAACGCTGGAGTGCGCCATTTGCCTGCGGCAGTGCCCCACCGCGTCGGGGCTGTTTGACAGGTCACCCGCACCGTGACCTCGCCAGCCGCCCCGCCCACCCCCTGCCCCTCGCCCCTCCTCACAGTCACCTCCCCACCGGGCTCAGCTCGGTAGTGACCTCTCCTTGATTCTCACATGGACTCGACTGAGGGTCAACGCCATCTAGTTTCGTCTGGAGATCCTTACTAGATCCACTGTACGCAGCCAGTCCCACAGCGTATCTTCCCGTCTTACTATTTCATTTCAACATAGCCAGATATATCCATTATCCAATCCATTTCTATGCGTCCATCGATTTTTAACCCACGAGCCGCTGGGGGGGGGGCATAAAGTTGCCCCCCTTTACGTTTTGTGAAATATCTCCGAAACCTGATCAGCTACGAACGTGAAACTTGGCATAGCTTCAAATGAATACCTAGGCAATGTTTGAGGAAAGTTTTGTGGTTGTAGCACCTAAGATGACGTCACAGTGACGTCATAAAGTTTTGTCGTTTTCCGATATGGACCGTTTCTGATGACGCTGAGCATGAAACTCGACTGTAAATGAACTAGACAGCACCTGTTGTCATCCTAAAACATCTTACTACACTTCCATCTAGTTTCTGACCAATAATCGGCCCTTTATATTCGGTCCCATATATGTGATGTATCGTGAGGAATATGAGAGTCGCAAATCTATAATTTCACTTATGACGTCACTGTGACGTCATTTCAAATTGGATCGACACCAAATTTGGACACAACCTCGGCTAGGTATTCAGGAAGATGTGTGCAAAGTTTCGCTTCTCTATCTCTTCGCGTTGCGACGATATCGCCGTAGAAGTAAAGGGGGGGGGGGCAACTTTATGCCCCCCCCCCCCAGCGGCCGGCGGGTGGCGCGGAGGCCCAGCGGCCGCCGGGTTAATCAATTCATTCTCGTCTATTGAAACACTTTTATCACAAGCCAATTCTGATCGCTGGTTAGCATTTATCAAGGTTTCATTATAAACAAATCTGGCAGAGTTCGATCCGACGTCGATGATCTGGTCGTTCTCTGCGAGCGATGCACGGGATAACTCGCGATATGTCATTGGGCGGCCGTCCGGCTCGCCCCGGGGTGCTAAACCGCCCAGTGATGGCTCAACTAAGACCGTCAGGCGGAAATTAAAGGCCGACCAGCCGTCTAGAGCAGGACGCTTCCAGGGAGGCGCTCATGAAATATGTACGGCCCGCAGTCGCTTGAACAGATCATAAATAGAATTCAATTGGGATTCGGGACAAGTCGACGGCAGCCCTGTTCGCTACTGTTCTGCAAATGGGATGAATAATCTGTGCTCGTGGCAGTCGGTGGGGCGTCTCTCGCCCACTCTGATGGGTCTCTGAGCTCCACCTGAGGTCTGCTGAGGCGCTGAGATCGGAGCAGGGTGACAGCCACACTCTCGGCTAGTCAGTGGCGCTGTACGGGGAGGGATACACCGGGTTAGAGAGCTGACCGGTCCCAGAGTGCTAGACACGAAGAGGTAGGCATGCACCTTTCGGGTTGACGCGACCAGAATGTAAATTGCTGAGCGAGAAAAACTGAGTGATTGATCTGCTCAGGATGTCTTATTTCATGCACATCACAGGTTTTGCCGCATCATTACGGCCGTGAAAACTCGCGGTTTAATGTCCATTTATTCGCCATTTTTTTTTTTAACACCGGTGTTTAGACGAGCAACGCGCAAACAGCCTGCTATGCTGCCATCAACACCACCGGCTTTTACCCCGTCCCCCCCTCCCTCCATTCTCTCCACCCGTTGTCATCCCGCCTGGCCCGCCTGGCGAGACCAGTCCTCTGTTCATCCCGCCGTTCTGGTCACAAGTCCTGATGAAGTGATTTGTCTCCGCGCGAGGTTTAGCAAGCATCATTTCGCGCATTGCACGCCTCTGGGCAGAGTAGGCTTTTATCTGATTGCATATGCGCGGTGCAGCTGAACTGCGGTGGGCTGTGCGCTTCTTAGAACATGCTGTTTCTGAACATTATATATGTGGGTTGGGAAATGAATAACTTACAATTTTTGTACGCTATAAGCAAGTTGACACGCAATTTTAGATTGATAAATTTATTAAATTGATACTTTCATTAGAAATGGACCTCGTACAAAATGTTGAGACACGTGATTTTTTTCTTTTCCTATGCAATTGCTCATGGAGTTTCTTTGGAAAGTATTCATCGACGTTCCGCTTCTATAAGATCCCATGTTACTTATCGGCGATCATTCCCGATCGCTCTACTGTGCTGTGAGTGATATTAGCCGTTTTCACGACGGTCTATCCGGCGAATGCACCTAATTTGACCAAATCTGCACCTAATCACTTTTACAGCAAATATCTTCATTTTATGAATTTACATCAGTGTTTTAATCGATGATGCTCTCTGATAATATGACAAAGCAGGCATGTAAGCAATTAGTGCAACCCTAGCTGATAGCTACTAAGAGACACACTGAATCTAATTTGACCAAATCTGCACCTAATCTGTACCAGATGTGCACCAAATGAATACCAGATGGCCGTCATGAAAACGGCTATTGTGTCCCTTTAGCTAATCGACATCTCCGGTTACACTCCTGTTCTGAGAACGTGGCTCCTGTCCAAAGGAAAAGGGTGGCTACCTTCTGTCCATTTTCTGTCCGGAGAGCGAGGCCTGTCGTTCTATCCTCGGAGGAGCCCCCCAACACCGCGACACCGCTGGAGCTGGACCGCCGTCCCCGACTGCATATTTCAGGGCGCGGACGGCCGGACAGGGCCGGTGCGAGCACCGGCGCGGCGCGACCTCTCATCCATGTTTCAGGTGGTCGGTCTGTCGGGCGGGAGAGGACCTCCAGCGGCGCCTGTCGCTGCCACATCGCGGCCGGCCATCTGCAGCAGCTTTTAATGGGTCACGGACCGGGCTGCCGGCAAAGTTTGTCCTGTCTCGGGATGCTGTTTGAATTAGTGAACTTTTGGTGTGACAGAGTCTGAAGTTTGACGAGTGTTCCCGGTATTCCGTTGACCGGCCGGCGCTCAGTGCGTGCCAGAGCGCCAGAGTGGCCCGATCCTGTATGGCCGGACGGTGTCGACCAGTTAGCTCGACTTCAGCCAGCGCGGCCAGCCCCCCAAGGGTTCAGCTCGGTCTGCTTTCATCTCCATGCCCGGCGCGGGGATGGCTGGTGGCACCATCCATCTTGGTGTCGAGTAGAGCGAATGGAGGCCGCGGCGGTCAGTGCTCCCCGTGGGCACCGGGCCGGCGGCCGCCAGCTGTTTTGGTAATCTACTCCGGTCGGGCGACAACTCAGCCGCATGACCCGTGCCCGGCGCGTGTCGGGGGTCGGGGGACCGATTATTGGCGCGGCTGGGTCACCAGAGGTGTCCGACGGTCGACCCGGCCCTCGGAGCGGAGGTCGGCGTACCACCTGACCGGATCGGCGGCAGCGGGACGCCGTAAAAGTTGCAGATTGATGAGGCCGGAGTTTTCTGGGATTAACTCTCAGCAAAACCTCCTCGTTAGCGCGCAGAATTAAATTAGCCTGCCGAGCAGCGCATGTATTCTGAGGCCGAGAAATTACCCTACCAAATGAGATAGCAGCAACACTTGCAGACGCCCTCACTCACTATGGCGGAGCTAAAGAGCTCAACTCAGCGACAGGGAACGGCGACCAAAATCTGCAAATGGAGGCACATTTTGCTTGTTGTAATGGTCGTCGCCATCAAGAAAATGCTGCTGTCGGTATTGGGTAGTATTGTTTAGTGCATAGTTATTGTTTAGGATAGGTTCATGTTAGCTTAGGTGCTACCCTTTTCAGCTACTAATCCGCCAATTTAGCTGTTGTATTTATCCCTCGCCCTGGCAGGGCATTTTTCATAACACGGCCTGGCGGGGGGGGGGGTTGATGTGAACCCCCCTCGCGATTGGCTCCTATGGCACCTAGAAACACCAAATTTGGCAGGTAGGTGGGCCCCTGGAAGTCTTGCCCCTGTGCAAATTTGGTTGCGCTAGGTCAATATTTAGGGGGTTTTGGGGGTATAAATGTAAAAATTTCGCTAAAAACAGGTCAAACGTTTTTTGCTTATAACTTTTGATCTAATTAAGATAGAGAAAAAAGAAAGGCAACAGTGAACTCAGCACGTCAAGGCGCGTCGAATGATGTACTTTATTGCTTGCTTAAGTGTACTTAAAGTTTTTCTTAATTTTTAAGTAAACTTGAATTAATTAAGTTAAAGTTAACCAAATTGCATCATATCGCATATCATTCGATTCGGCTGATCACCAGGAACACAATGACACCATTTTTAAGCTCTAGCGTCATTATGTGCCAAGTTATTGGCAAAAACGTCATTTGACCTCAGTTGACCTCATTGGCTCTGTAGAGCCCTCCCCTCATGCGCAGGTTAACCCGGCCGGGCCCGGGGGGTAATCCCAACCACCGCAGCCCGGGGGGGGCGTTTTTCGCCCCCCCTGTCTAACTCCGTAAATAAGGGAGCTACGGAAACAAAAGCGATACCAAACGAAAGGTCCTTACAAGACGATTCTAAAGCACCTAAAATTTTTGACCTCAGGTCAATTTTCAAGGTCAGAGGTCAAGGTCAAAGGCAAAAACCGGCACATGTGTAGTGATCTCAAAGTAAGCCTTCTAGAAGACGGCAGGCGGCATCAAACCGGCAAAATTGGGTGTCAAACGAAAGAACAGAATCTGAGGATTCTGAAAATGTGCTCAAAGTGAATGGTCAAGGTCAAGGTCACGCTCAAAATTGACCTCAAACTTGGCACTTTTTCGCACATCTTGCGTGCTAACTTCCAAGATGTTTTGAGATGTTTTGAGGCTTATCAGTTCCCTATTTGTGGTTCATCTTACGATACAAGGCTGCTCAAAGGTCAAGGTCACTGAAGAGTATCCCTGCTAGAGGCTATTTCACTAATTCAAGTTAGTAATAATAAATAAGACAATTTTGCCATCCGGAAGCTCTAAATGAAGGCTTAGAGGAAAATAGATGCCAGATTCGTGATCAGCGGGTACAAATCCATCATAAACGACCTTTCATGTGTCAAGGTCAACCAGAGGTCATTCGAGGTCACATGAGGTCAACATAAAACTTGACCTTTTCCGAACAAAATATATATCATTCGACGCGTCTTGACAAGGCGAATGCGATGGTACCACTGCCGTAGCTCTAGGACCATTTTTGTCGAAGTTATTTGCGAAAAACTAAAACCACATTTCGGGGTCGTTGACCTGACCTCTGACCTCAGGTCACCAAAACTATTTTTCTATTTTTCTCTAGGTCAAACGCTACACAACCGTGCTCGTAATTTGTCTTTATCTCTAAAACTCTATTTTTAGCAGCTATTTGAAGTTTGCGTCTGTGACGCCGAAGTTTGCCGTGCAGGGGTCTATAAAAATGGACCTTGTGACGTCATCAAGGGGGCTAGGTCCAAATTTTTTGCTTCAGAAGATGTCAAATTGATGGGAGAAAAGGTACTGAAAGTTTCGCTTTCCTATCCCTAAGCGTTCGGGAGCTATCGCAAATATTCGCCAGGGGGGGCGAAAAACGCCCCCCCCCCCGGGCCCGCGAGGGTTAACCATTCGCTCATTATTTTGCTTTAGTTAGTAGGAACTTTCAACTGGTGCGTGAGCCTCAGCAAATTTCCTGTCAAAAGTAGAGGTACGAGCGACAAAACAGATTTTCTTCAAAGCGCTACTCTTGTTATGATCACCAAAGCGAACTTCCTAACCTTTAAGGTTATGATAAATGTGCATTGTGCATTGAACGAATGTAGATGATTCGCGGATCACAGAAAGTTTATTAACGACTCTGCACCTGTTAGCATGTTTTCATTCCTACCATCTGCTCTGAGAAAGGGGTGAAAACGCATGAAGACATCATCTGTGATGAAAACTAACATAATATTCGTGATCAGCACCCCGCAAAAAAAAAAAAAAACAAAAAAAAAACAATAGCAATCACACTTTACGACGTTCTAACAGGTCCTGATTTTCCCGACTTTTGGGCCATTGACCTACCTGGAAGGTCAACCAATGACCTAGGACTTTAAAATCAAGTATCATCGGCTTTCTCTCGTCACGGGCAACACGCCCGTTTTTTCGTGAAGCTTTAGCTCGAACTGATCGATCAGGAGCGAAACGGCAAGGGGGGGGCTCCAACGGACCCCCCCCCCCCCTTATGCGTTCGCGGCTGGCAAAACAGCAATACGGGCGAGGGTTACGTAATGCACGCCTGCCGCGCCAGAGTAGTAAAGTGATCCAGCTTCTTTCGCTCGACTTCGGCCGTGCGGTGCGACCACCCATAGTCGGTCAGGATGGTAGGTAGGTACTGTACTGGTGCTGCCATCTGCCCGGATCGCCGCAGCATCACACTGGGACGGATGTGACACGGATGTGACAGATGTCACTGCCATGATGGAACAGCCGTGGCAGTGACAGTGGCAGCAGCAGCAGCAGCAACAACAACGCAACATAACATCAGCAGCAGCGGCGGCAACATGAGCAGCAGCAAAACCGGCAGCCCCATCAATGGCAGTAGCAGCAGCCACGAAGACCGTGGCGCCGGTCAGCGCTCTCCAGAGACACATATGCATCTCAAACGCGGGGCTCGCTAAATCTGCCGATTTATCGCCTGGCGCTGGGGTGTAGATTAACCTGCCGCCACTGACTGAAGAACGACCGGCGCCGTAACTCGCACACAAAGGCACTTTTGGCGCGGCCCCGACTCCCCGGGCGAGGTCGGCTCCATTGACCTCGGCTGACCTCGCTGGCGTGGAGATCTACCACCTCAGACGATAAACTTATTCTGATACCACAGAAATAGAACTGTGGAACTGGAATTTGCGAATCATTGATTAATTATTTGACCACGAAATAAGTTGTAAACTTATTTTCAGGGCAAGTCGAAAAAAGGTTATGCGAGATTAACCCGCGCCCCACGGGGGATTATTCGGAGTTCCACTCTCGTTTTTGCAATGCCTTCTAAACCGCTGCAGACGTATCAACAAGAAACGTTCAGTACTTTTGGCTGCATGAATGTCACGCCTTGTGTCCAAACAAACATATTTTAGCTACCACAGATCGTCAGGAAGACAGCTCTGCATATATACTTTCCACTCATTTCTCACATTCCCCTTTTGTAACATTTCACATATCACCATTGTTTCCGCTATCTTCACTTGCATCCCCCCCCCCCCACCCTCCCTCATATTTCCGAGTTCCGACCGACATTCAGGTAAGTACCACACTTGAGCCCGGCTCCCTGGTCAGTGCCGAGTCCCGCTGTCCCCAGCTCTGCGGGCGGAGCTCTGTGCGCGCCGGACGAGCTCGACCAGCTCCGCTCGGCGGGCCACTGCCACTGATGAATCGGGTCCGTTTCAGATGTCGGTAGGCTATTGCTCAGCCGTTATTGCCGAGAAGTGGTCTCGTTGCTGGCGGGTCCGACGATGTCTTCATTTCACACTGACTCCGCGGCGCAGCGCCCATCGGTGACATGTTATTGATACGGAACAGCTATCTGACCGCGCCGGCAAACTGACTGGACCATGCCAGATACTCGATTGGACTTGATTCGGTTGGGTTGGTCAGGATATGAGAAAAGAAATGTGTTAACTGCTTCACGAACAGGAGTGAAAATTCATCACTGAGCCTTTTTCAGGAGCGGTAATATTGGCTAAAAGTTTGGCATAATTAGTTACTTTGACATTCAGTCCGTAAAAATGAAAACAAAACGTGCATTTAATTTCAATAAATCCACCTTTATTTTTATGTCAAAGCATGCACTACCTGAAAGACCAGCAGGGGCTCCCCTAACACCCAATGTCATGGTTCTATCAAAATGGTATAATCATGCATTTGTGTGAACTGTTTGTGTGATTGAGCTTTGAACATTAAACAAAGACAGTACCTACACATGTGCCAAAAAAAAAAACATTTACGCAGGATGAAATTATTTCCAAATATCTCCCCCAGCCCACGTCGTACCGCAGCTGACTCGCTGGGGAGATGCCCAGACCCGGCTTCCCACCTCTGACTTCACGAGCTACAACTTTTTCGGAATACCTGTATGTAACTGTCTCAGTCGAGAGACGTCGCAATAGGACCGTTGACCGTTGATGACGAGAGTAGGTGGATAATTTCTTACTCTTGCAAAAACCATGACCGAAGTACCTTTTTGATATCCGTCAGGCAAACTTTCAAGCGCCTCAATCTTGCTACGCGTCTGATCTGTCAATATATCCGTGCGGCAGCCGTCCGTCCTAGACTGGCTCTGATCACCGTCTCTGTGTTGGTACGTTGGCCGAATGTTCGCGATGCTGCCGATGCATATGAGAAAATCATCATTTCAATAAGACACAACTCGTCACAACGTGTGAAAATTTCTACTACAGCCCCCAAACGGAGCATCTCATATGGTATGTAGTGCGGCACAGTGGAGTTTCAGGCGTACACTACTAGCGCCATCTGTAGTTAGGTTTAGAAGTAGACGTTTGCCTTACCATCGCTAGTGTATCATGCGAGAATCTTGGAGAGGGGCCTGCTCTTAGCCCTTAGGGACATAACCAAGGGTGATTCATCCAATGATATCCCTTCCCGAGTCTTGATAAAGGCTCTGCACAGTGCACACTTTTAGCTGAATGTTCCTAGAATGCTGCTGCAAAATATTGTTTTGTTTCATTTGGAAATTGGAATGATTTACCTACCCACGCCGGCCGTCTACACTAAAAAACGCTTTACGCGATTCTTTCTGCACATGCACATAACGAGTGCATGTAATGACTTTCAATTTCTACGGTACCTCCAAGCATAAATATGTGCTATTACTACCCCTGGGTAGGATTGACCCTCTCTGGGCAAGATGCATTCGTGTCTGGGACTATCTCATGCTGTCATTAAAAGATGACCATTCTTCAGAGTCAGACATTTGCGAAAAGCTGCCAACGTAGGACCATGTAGGACGAATAGGTATGCATGAAAGTTGCGCACAGCAGGACATATTTTAACATATTTTTACTGCGTCCCAAAGTTGAGCAGAGGGCACGTGCTACGACTAAGGGCACAGGGCAAGGAACAGAGTAGGGCACTGTGGAGGGCAGAAAGTAGGGCACGGCAGGTTGCAAGGCATGGCACAGGACATTTTAGGGGAAAGGCCGGGTACAGATCAGGGCAGACAGCAGGGCACAGGTCAGGGAACCGGACAGGGCAGGGACGCAGTGGATCAAATCAGCAGGGGCTACGTCCCAAGGCGAGGGGGCTGCGTCCCAAAATGGGACGCAGTAAGTGCCTTAACCCTCGCTCGCACATGGGGGGGGGGGTGGTTGCCACCCCCTCCCCCCCAGGCAGTCTTTCTGCTCTGCACTCAACATTTTTAGAGCTAGAAGGCTGATTTTTCGTATAGCTGCTCGTCTATCCTGTTTTTTTATGTCCACTGAAAATTTCAAGTTTCTGTGATTTTTGGTTTCGGAGATATGACCTTGTTTTTCAGGTCATGTCATGACCCAAATGGCCAATTCTCAACATCTTGCGTTTGCCATGGGCCTTGTGAGCTTTTGACACCCTGATTTCGGCCTTTTTTGCCAGTCTTACATCCCACCTATCATGGAACATGTTGTTCGACGATGTACAGGGGTCAAGGTCAGGGTCAAGGTCAACCTAGGTCATCTAAGATAATTGCGTTTTAGGCAAGCTGAATTTACTTTTTGTGAAGTTTTTTTACTGCATTTTTGGTAAAAGCTTCTCAGATCATTATTTCATGTGATATGGACCCAAAAACAATCGGTGCACACATCAGTATACACACAGACACACACAGACATATAATTGACCTTGACCTAACTTGACCTGAAATGACCTCAGCAGCAAAATTCTGGTCGGATAGTGTGACAAAGAGGTTCTAGCTGGCTTGGCACCAGAAAACAGCATCGTCATCGGTATTTGATAAGCAGCGCACTTGATATCCAACGGTGACCCAAAACAGCAACATTTTTTAGTTTGACCTGACCTGGAAGGTCAATGACTGACCTGAGAAGGTAAAACTGGGTATCATTGGATTCGTCTCTTCCCAAAGAATCTTTTTGGTCTTACTGCTAAGCTCTATCTCCAACAGGAACGAAATGGCGTGGGGGGGGGTGGCAACCACCCCCCCCCCCCATGTGCGTTCTAGGATGGGAAAATGGCATGTGCGGGCGAGGGTTAAAATATGCCCTGGCGTACAAGGAAACCTGGTAACTATCATACACTGCAGTTTCTATTATAAATCGTTTGATCCAATTTTTTGTTGTTCATTTCATCGCATGATTCGAAGAACTGCGAAAGCTTCCCTCTATCAGCATGCTCTGATCAAAATATGAGGGCTCGTTTTATCCACAAACGATGCGGTTCATAAGAAGGGCGGGAGTGGTCAGGGGACGCGTCCCCATCATTTGACTATCTGGCGCACTGAAGTCCGGATCCCGTAGGCAACATGGAAGAAATGACTGCATTACTGCAGTAGCTAGTGCTGCTTCCTTGTGCAGCCGACCAGCAAGCTCAGCCTCAATCTCCTCTCACCACGTGGCGCTAGTCGTCCATCCGTGTATAGAACTACGCAGCGAGCCTTGTTAGATGATAGACGTTTACCTTCCCAGCGACAGTGCTGACCTCAGTATTGGCTGAAACAGTAGCATGCTACATCACAGCGTAGATGTTTTCATTCCAACTGCAGTCTCTGCGTATTCGAAAAAAAAACAGCACCGTCAACATAACAAAAATGCGTGGGAATTGAACGATCTTGTTTTTAGGCCTCTGGTGAAAGTGTTCGCAAGCGATTAACCCGCGCCCCAGTGGCGGTCTCAGCCAACTTCGCCCTAGTGAGGGGGGGCATATGTTACCACCCACCTCTAACTCAAAAACTAAGAGGGCTAGAAAGACGCGGTAAAAAGCAGTCGATAGCTCTCAATGCGTACGTTTGAAAGTATTTCGGTCATTTTTCACCTTAGAGCAATATTGGGGTCACCAGAGGTCATCAAAGGTCAAAATTTGCCAATTGTCATTATATTTTTCAGAAAACATGCCGCTAT
The DNA here is from genome assembly GCF_019059575.1 of Amphibalanus amphitrite. Taxonomy (NCBI): domain Eukaryota; kingdom Metazoa; phylum Arthropoda; class Thecostraca; order Balanomorpha; family Balanidae; genus Amphibalanus; species Amphibalanus amphitrite. The sequence continues at coordinate 83,719 of NW_024882249.1, read as the reverse complement.
CTCAGGAACTATGGTAGCTAGAATAACGCAGGGAAAAGCAATCGATAGCTTTTGAACTCTACTTTTGAAAAGGTCATTATCAATATTGACCTCAGGTCAACGGTTTGGCCTCCAGAGGGCAAAAAGTCCAAAAATAGCTGTTTTTACGAAAAGTGTTTTTCGACAATAACTTTCGACTACAAAAAGCCACGACATTTCTATTGCCAGAATCGTGTTCCTCTCGCCGAGACGCGTCGAATGAACTATAATTTGACCTTGAAAGGTCAAGTTGAAAATTTGACCTCAGGTCAAGGTCATGACCTTACCGGAAAAGGTCATGTTGCATATCAGTCGATGCGTCTCAACAAGGCAAACACAATGAGACCATCCCCAGCGTTCTATCTCTTTCCAATCGCGAGTTATTGGCAAAAAACTGTTTGTAGCCTCAAGTGACCTCGGATGACCTGTCTAGAGGCTATCAGCAAAAATGACACCTTGGTCATCACGAGTGGACTAATTCATTGTGATTCTGAAATATTTGGACTGTTCCGATGCGTACACACGGATCTAGAGGCATTTTCATTTTTCTCCATTGACTTGTAATGGAAAGGTTTCGCCACTGACCTGACCTTAGGTCACGGATATAAAAAATCCGAGATATACAAATTGTAGGCGCCCATAACAGCATGCAATCCACCAAGTTTGAAACCTTTCTGACAAACACTGCAGGCTGGACATGATTGCAAACTTTTTTTTAGGCTTGGTCAGTTAACTTGACCTGGTGACCTGACCTGACATGACCTGGGGTCAAAAATTTCACACATTGTCCAAAATTGATGTAACAAAAGCTACCCCAAGCGGCGCGGCGCTACGCGCCGCGGTTTTTTATTCACACGCAAAAAACGCGACAGGGTGGTAACATATGCCCCCCCCACTGGGGCGAAGGTTAACATTCATACAGACATCTAAACCCTAACCCTAACCCTCTCCTGCTAGGGGGAAGATGAAACCCCTTCCAAGGGTTTTCGCGCAGAAACGGCAGCCCGTAATCCGTATAGCGTCGTTAAATTTTGCATATTCTCTGCTGCATCCTTTAGGCACTTTTCCTGAAAATTGCAAGTCTCAAACTGCAAACATTACAGGTCAAGTCACAAAAACGTCACAAAAACGATAAAAGGTGAGGGCCTAGAATTCAACTTATAGTTTAGCGGTAACGAAGCCACAAAGTTCTTCGTAAATTAGCGTAAGCAGCAAGCACTAACTAGTAGGTAAGCACCGTTACACGCAGCGCTATCAAATTTCGGACACCCTTTGCGGGCATCCATTTTAACATGTCCTGGGACCTTTGATTGCCTGTGACACCGGGTCATATTACGAGGTCATAGCATCGGCACATATTCAATATAGCACCGAAATTATTCTATTTTATATCATTAACTTATAATGGTGAGGTCACGAAAATGACCTGGCCTCATATGACCTTTAGAAAAAAATCTGAGATATACAAGTTGTGCGAATCGTAATGGATGCTAAGTCCTGCACGTTTTATTTCCCTGTGAAAGCTCCTCTGGCAGTGAGGGCGTTGCGAAGTTGCGACATCTAAAGACCGTACAGAGGTTGACTTATGACGTCATAGGTCAGTGACTTGACCTGACCCGAAAATGCCGTTGGTGTCAAAAGATCCGGCTTGAATCAAAGGTCAGGTATCGGCCAAGTTTCAGCTCTCTTTCGCTAGCGTGTTCGGAGCTATCGCGAAAAAAACCAATGTGGGGCGGCCCCCCTCCTTGGCCGGCGAGGGTTAAAATTCACTTAATTTTAGTGAATTTAAAAGTTCAAAAACGTACCTATGCCATTCGACGCAAAGTGATGTGTTGAATTCGCTGGTGCCTTTATTTTGCTCTATACATATTAAGCAGCTCAAAACTTATAAGCGAAAAACTCATGGAGTGTTTCACGTGTCGGGTCGCGGCCGGCCGGCCGCGGACCATTTTCAGAAGTGGCGGGCAGACCGTGCGTCGAGTACTTGCTTTCTCGCGTGGCGGTACTGGAGTTCACTAGCATTGTTTAAAATATTTTCATTTGCCATGAACTTGAAATTATACACTGTTTAACGATCATTTGTCAATTATTACAAGTTCTTCAAAGTTCTTCTTTGAAAGCAAATGATTTCATTTCACTCAAGAATTGTCTTGTCCACCACTATAACCGCCACCCAGCCGCCATCCATTGGAAGAGATAGGCTCTGCGGCACAAAGTGTCGTTTTAAACTGGACTGGGAACCAATGTGTGATGACATTTCGAGCTAAATTTATGCTCATTGTGTACCTAGAAGCATTGCGAACAACGCTCTGACTGTACATTTTTAGTTTTTTGCCTCTAAATGAAAATATTTACAATCAAGTACTTTGCAAGCGCAGTTTAGAAGCTCCCGTAATGCTAAAGTTCTATCTCCTACAAGTATGTAAATACTGCCCTAGGGAACCAACAGTTCGCATCGTACTGGCTTTAAATTATATCCATATTGTTCCCAGTACTTTGCTGAACACTGTGGTGAGTGTACATTTTTCGTTTTTTGCTTTACAAGCGTAAAATTCGTCTGGTTTTACACCGCTTCATTCGCCTCCATAGCCCGGTAACGGCGCCGCGCGGCCCGGCCGGCCAGCGCCCGCTGTATGTTCCAAACACTGCCCGATAGATGGCAGGCGCAGAAGTGGTCCCAGCCGTCCCGGTACGAGCGAAATGTTTACACTTTACATTCACTTATGCCCCTTAACCCCCTGAATTTTGACTTAGAGCCACACAATTTACACAGACGAGAGATGATCTATGGATCCACCCACCCTCTAAATTTGGTACTTCTAAGTGTCACATGTAGCCAATCACCAGGGGGTCATATCCGCTCCCCTCCCCCCCCCAGCCGTCCGCATTATGAAAAGGCCCTGGACTGGCGAGGGTTAACGAAATACATTTGTTCGAACAATACACCCTCACCAGCCCATTATTATATCGTCAATAAGAAAGAATATCTTACCAAATGAAATCTGTCTGCAGGACAAAACCACATAGAAATAAGACACAAACATCTTTGTGATTTACATTCCTGACGAAGTATGTATTTGAGTTGGGCAATCTTCACTTTTCAGCACCATTGTTAAACACGCACGAACAAATGTGATTGTGCTTCTCATGCCAATTGCCAAGACAGAGAAGGAGCGACATTTATTGCAAGCTGCAGTCGTTTCGTCATCTTAGATACACCTAAAGCTACATGAGCTTACAATTTAAAACCAGTGAGCTTGTGCCGAACATATCTAGAGCCTGCAGTTCCGTATAAATCTTCTAAATGCCGTAATAGATTGTTACAGAAACCACTTTGAGCTGCCTTGAACTAATATAGCCCAGCATAATTTATAGCCTCTCTCCCTCATAAGACTGGTAATGTGGCTTAACCCTCGCCCCGTTGGGGGGGGGGGGCATTTTGGCCCCCCCCCCTGTGGTTTTTCCTGAATAGTAAGAAAACGGCGGCGCGCAGCGCCGCCAAATTTTCAGTACCTTCCCGGGCATCAATTTGACACCTTCACACCAAATTTCAAGTCTTAGGTCACCTTAGGTCAGGAGTTATTGAGGTCAAACTGAGGTCATGTTCGAGCAAAAATGAGCAAAAAACATGCAATCTTGAAACGCTCACCAAATCTACAGTTATCAAGCAATTTCAAAGTTCTTTATATGGTCTAGTAGACAAAAAGCGGCGCTACAAAATTTGCTATCTCGGATTTTCAAAATTTTTGGTTTTTGACCAAAAAAAATCAAAAAATTGATTTTTTAGAAAAACTTTAAAAAAATCCAAAATTTTTCCGAATTTCGACAAAACCGGAATATATGTGATAGTCCCAGCGCTCTTTTATATACATACCAAATTTCAGATCGACATCTCGTTTTTTGGCCAAGTTATAGCGAAAAAACTGTTCAAAAATGATGACGTCAAATTTTTTAACTCAATTTTTAGCGATTCTAGACCACGTACGGCAAAACAAAGACCACCATTGAACTCCCCGTGACGAGCTGCATCGATTCGATACCCATTTTATGCAAAAATATTAACTTTGAAATTTGACCTAATTTGACCTGACCTTGACCTGACCTTGACCTGACCTTGACCAAAACGTGACCTAAGCTGGCCCCAAAGGCTGCCTGACCCACATAATCGCATTTGTCATGTAAAATGGACCATAAAACATGTATCACACGACACTTTCATATTGTGACCCCCCGTGACCTGACCTCTGTGACCTGACCTGGTATCAGTGACCTCAAATAGCAAAATATGTGTTTGAAGAACATTTCCCCATCGATGATTTTCAATGAAATGCATTTTACTCGATTTTACAACGCATTTCTTGAAATGCCTGTAAACGGTGAAAATTGGACCTTTGACCTGACCTGTGACGTCATCAGTTTGACCTAGGTCAATAAAATTGGGTCACAAGGTAGTTCCCCGTTGGGGCTATCCAACGCCGTTTACCGCTTGTCGCTATGTTGCGTGGTTCTCGAGATCTTAGGGGGGGCCAAAATGCCCCCCCCCCCCCAACCGGGCGCGTTGCTCGGCGGAGCCCAACGGGGCGCGGGTTAATGTCTGCGGCTTATATTCATCATGACAACATATGTTCATTTGTACGCTTCATAAAAGATGGGACCAGACCGACAACTATAGAGGTCGGTGGACCATGCCACGGTCACATGAGCCAAGCAAATGTGCATTTCTGCCGGGTTTGTGGCCAATGCTCAAGACATTGAAATATCCGTCTGTAATACCCATTTCTATTGGTGTATCGCCGGCAGATAAGAACTGATCATATGAATTGGACCATGCTGTGTGTTCGGGACATGTTGCCAGGACGATAGATCGGATCAAACCATTGAGCAGTTTTCAGCCTGAGGCTATGGCCTACAGAGCTACGGTACTGCCCCGCAACTGACTGCCCAGCCGGTTGTTGTCAAACTAATGGACAAATGCATGCACGTGCCACGTACCTACCTTTGTCAAATATAATGCATTCCTAGTAGCCTTTGGTTATGCCTGGTATACAAGGGATAATGCCAGATGACAACCAAACCCTGACGGACGGGAAAGGTCGCGCAGATAAAAATGCACAAACTTAGAGAGTCCATTTCAATTATATTATTCCCTTTTTCTTTGGCGTGCAGTGCACGTTGACCGACCGATCACCAACAATCAAAGGCCAGGACATCAATGTAAAGTGTGATTTGTGAACTGTGCCAGCGCAGCGTGCACCCATTGCCCACATCGCGTTTGCTGGATATTCATTCGCTTAAGCTATTTTCAGACACTAAAGCTAAGAGTTTACACACAATTGACCAGGAACTGCTCAACAGATTGCGCTTGCATCCTAGTCTATCAAACAGTCCAATTTCAAACCCTTGCGATCTACGTCTTCAAACTTCATTGACCTGCCACAAAATCACTTCATCACGATAACTTAGCACGCAAACTTTCTCAATGTCTCCCTCGTCACCGACGATTGAACATTTCAGCTAACTCGACATTCACACAGGTGGTAAACCATTCTGGACCCTCCCTCCCTCTCCCCTAGCCCTTAACCCCTACCATCATCAATCCACGGCGGCGCTCCGACGCGTGCGTCGCCCCGGCGGCCGCTGATTGGCCGTCGTCGGCGTGACGTCACGGTCGGGCCCCGAGGCGCTTCAGGTCGGCGTGGGAGCGTGGCGGCGCGGCCAGAGGCGGCTCGGCGGCGGTTCAAGATGCGCCTGGTGACGCTGCTCCTCCCGCTGGCGCTTCTGGCCATCCACTCGGCCGGAGCGGCCGAGCCAGACCCCTCCTACATCGACGACGGTGAGAGGCAGGGAGAGAGAGAGAGAGAGAGAGAGAGAGAGAGAGAGAGAGAGAGAGAGAGAGAGAGAGAGAGAGAGAGAGAGAGGGGGGGCCCTCCGCGAGAGATTGACAATGCGGGAATATCTGCTGGGGAACTTCCGCCTATCTACTCTTGCGGATCATGAACTTTGTCTAATGCGTATACAACACAGGGATATTATATGTGTCCGGCCATTTCGCTTCTCATTTGCAATTAAGTTTTGTGGGAAAATGAGGCGAATTTTCTGTCATGATTTGAAGCTTACAGGCGTAACAAAATCTTTCATGGACATTGACAGGGCGCAGCTTAGCGAAGCGGCTCGAATGGACTGCCTAGGATATCATATTGAGTTGATTTCAGGTAGAATCCATCCTTATTGACCTACAGACGCTGCAATGCAGCAACTTTTCTCCATAGCTTACCAAAAAATCACACAAGTTGGAATCAGTCTAAGAAAGGACCAACAATCATGGACATGAGACAACTGAATATGAAAACATATGCCTGCTTGGAAATGATCCTTAGACCTAGAGACACGCATCCCAGTGTAACAAAATCTTGCAATGTCTTGAAGACGCGATGATCTCCATGAAAAATAAACATATGTAGACCAGTACCAGCAGCACATCAATTCGAGCTCCATATTTTATTCGCAATAAACACAACTAACTCCTCCCTTTCATTTAACCCTCGCCCTGGCAGGGGGGGGGGGGTCGATGCGACCCCCCCTAAGGTTTTTCGAAGATAGCGTAAAAACGGCGGCGCGCAGCGCCGCCAAATTTGGCACAGCCTATGGGGCCACCTTTTTACATATGACCTGAAAATTTCAGGTCCGGGTGACCTTGGGTCAGGTCACCAGGTCAGGAAAACCGGTACAAGGTCATGGTCAAATTTCAATTTTCTTTTTGCACCTGTCCAACTCACAGTTTTACACTGATTTCCTTCAAACTTTCAGGATGTGCTAAGTTCACCGAGTTGTATAACATATAGTTTGGTTTTTTTGAGGTCACTGACCTGAGGTCAGTTAGAGGTCATTACGTCGTAATGTTAAGCCTATGGGAAAATACTAAATTCGGAAAATACTGGAGATATCCGCTTCGTTCTATCACTTTTGTGCTTTGAAACCATAGTACTTAACAGCAGGTCACTTGGTGCTTCTTTGTTTGGTGTACTTATCCATGGGTCAGGTCAAATGAGGTCAACTGAGGTCAAATGACGTTTTTGCCAATAACTTGGCACATAATGACGCTAGAGCTTAAAAAATGGTATCATTGTGTTCCTGGTGATCAGCCGAATCGAATGATATGCGATATGATGCAATTTGGTTAACTTTAACTTAATTTATTAATTTAAGTTTACTTAAAATTTAAGAAAAACTTTAAGTACACTTCAACAAGCTAAAAAGTATATCATTCGACGCGCCTTGACGTGCTGAGCTCACTGGTGCTTTTCTTTTTGCTCTATCTTAATTAGATCAAAAGTTATAAGCGAAAAACTTTTGACCTGTTTTTAGCGAAATTTTTACATTCATACCCCCCAAAACCCCCCTAAATATTGACCTAGAGCAACCAAATTTGCACAGGGGCGAGAACTCCAGGGGGCCCACCTACCTACCAAATTTGGTGTTTCTATGTGCCATAGGAGCCAATCGCGAGGGGGGGTCGCATCGACCCCCCCTGCCAGGCCGTGTTATGAAAAATGCCCTGCCAGGGCGAGGGTTAACTGAACAACTAACTGCCTGCGCTAAGAGCTTTCCTGGCATTGTGCTTTGAAGTCTATACGGATCTACATACTTGTATAACATATCAGCTCTAATTTCACATCCATGAGTTACGCTCCAGCCATTTCCGTCAGCAAATGCACCTCGTTCAATCATGTGGTCTGCCATATTGCCGGCAACTGTTCATCTCTTGTGTATGATTAATGCACGTGCAGGGATTTGAGGGCGGCCTCGGGGGCTTGCGGTGAACTTTGGACGTGATTAACCCGGCCGGGCCCGGGGGGTAATCCCAACCACCGCAGCCCGGGGGGGGGCGTTTTTCGCCCCCCCTGTCTAACTCCGTAAATAAGGGAGCTACGGAAACAAAAGCGATACCAAACGAAAGGTCCTTACGAGACGATTCTAATGCACCTAAAATTTTTGACCTCAGGTCAATTTTCAAGGTCAGAGGTCAAGGTCAAAGGCCAAAACCAGCACATGTGTAGTGATCTCAAAGTAAGCCTTCTAGAGGACGGCAGGCTGCATCAAACCGGCAAAATTGGGTGTCAAACGAAAGAAGAGAATCTGAGGATTCTGAAAATGTGCTCCAAATCAAAGGTCAAGGTCAAGGTCACGCTCAAAATTGACCTCAAACTTGGCACTTTTTCACACATCTTGCGTGCTAACTTCCAAGATGTTTTGAAATGTTTTGAGGCTTATCAGTTCCCTATTTGTGGTTCATCTTACGATACAAGGCTGCTCAAAGGTCAAGGTCACAGAAGAGTATCCCTGCTAGAGGCTATTTCACTGATTCAAGTCAGTAATAATAAATAAGACAATTTTGCCATCCGGAAGCTCTAAATGAAGGCTTAGAGGAAAATAGATGCCAGATTCGTGATCAGCGGGTACAAATCCATCATAAACGACCTTTCATGTGTCAAGGTCAACCAGAGGTCATTCGAGGTCACATGAGGTCAACATGAAAGTTGACCTTTTCCGAACAAAATATATATCATTCGACGCGGCTTGACAAGGCGAATGCGATGGTACCACTGCCGTAGCTCTAGGACCATTTTTGTCGAAGTTATTTGCGAAAAACTAAAACCACAATTCGGGGTCGTTGACCTGACCTCTGACCTCAGGTCACCAAAACTATTTTTCTATTTTTCTCTAGGTCAAACGCTACACAGCCGTGCTCGTAATTTGTCTTTATCTCTAAAACTCTATTTTTAGCAGCTATTTGAAGTTTGCGTCTGTGACGCCGATTTTTGCCGTGCAGGGGTCTAGAAAATTGGACCTTGTGACGTCATCAAGGGGGTTAGGTCCATATTTTTTACTTCAGAAGATGTCAAATTGATGGGAGAAAAGGTACTGAAAGTTTCGCCTTCCTATCCCTAAGCGTTCGGGAGTTATCGCAAATATTCGCCAGGGGGGCGAAAAACGCCCCCCCCCCCCGGGCCCGCGAGGGTTAATGATGTGGCGCATATGGAGGAATAGCAGCTGGTGTTCATTGCATGCGGCCATAGCGGACCTCTGTGATACCCAGATATCCAGAGCTCTGGTTGTGGCATTGATGGACCTCGTTTGGCCAAAGTGACTGCGGTGACTTTGAGACAGTAGAAGAAGCCTATTGTAAGTACTTCAGGAACTATGTGTTGCGGTAGACGTGTCTTTTTGGCATCTACATATGTCATCGTATTTATAACTTTCGAAATATACGTTTTGATGGGAAGACTAACCCGCGCACCGACGCACCGTGGGGACTTATGCCATCCTAGCACGCATTAAGTGGCAAGTTAAAGTATTTCGATTTCCACTTTTTTGTTATTCATTCCACGTAGAATTGTCCAGCGCATCCGAATCACACCTTAAATCGTCTGTAAAATGATTGTTTATGCCTCAAAAAACCTCTCAAAGTGTAGCTTCGTCCTGACCAGCGTCGTGCTACCTGCATACAGCGAAAAAGCACACTACAATAAAACGCCCTCTCACTCGTTTCCCTGAACAGCAGGTTATAGTTTCGACATGTTTTCATTATCTTTGACTTATAAGGAAGATGATGGTATGCACGAAAATTTCCAAAATTCATCCAAATGTATAATTTTTGACCAAAATGCTAAAAATGTTAAAATGCTTCTTGATTCAGAGAGTTGACAAGCAAACTATTGCCTTACAAAGTTTGATACGCGGTGTTACGCGTGGAAATGTATATCAAAATGTTCTCCAATAATTTCTGCATCGGGGGCAGCTCTCATTTTTTGCCGAAATTTGCCTAAACCAGTCACTATGAGACGTCAAAGCAGACGGTGCCGCGTGGTTTCTTACGCCCCGCCGGGCCGCGCCGCGGCGGGTTACCCGACCGCAGCACACCGCCTGGGGGTTTCCGGTCAGTATAGGAGTTGGGAGGAGGGAGGAAGGGGGTGATACCATGTTGACATTATTTTTTCTATCGCCAAATGTTCTTTTTGAACAAAACAACAACATCCTTGCAACGCTGCGTCCATTTTATTGGCTATCGCCGCCAATATTCACCTTATTGAACTTCAGTACAGAGCTTTGATATAGGTAAATCGAAAAATGCTGTAACTTTGTTAAGTGAGGTTGGAGGTTTTTGGGGTGCTAATCACGAATTTCAAGCTAGTTTTGATCAAGGATGATGTTTTCATGCTAGGCCGGGTCAGGTCAGGCCCGACCAGTAGGTGTCTTGCCGGCTATCCATAGAAGGTAGGCGTCGATTACCTTTGACGGCTTCGTAGCATGTTCCGTTAGGCACCAAAACTACTTAAATCTTCAAATGGGCGTTAAGTTCGAAATAAGCGCCAAGCACTTATCTAAAAAAATCGTATAACTTGAAAAAGTCAACTAAGGTCATCTAAGGTAAAAGACCTTGATTTGACCTTAACGTGACCTTAAAATGCAAAGAACAAACAGCATTTCATACCTTGGAGAGTTAACAACCACAACAAGACTGAAAACGCGCCGATAATGTGCGCTGATAAGCGCCAAATCGATACCAGCCTGACATGGTCTGGTGAAACAGGTCACGGGTCAAATTTTTATTAAGGTCAAGGTCATGAAATTTTAAGTGTGTGAGTAACATTGATCGAATCGAAGGTATAGAAAGTTTCGTCGTGATCCGCCACGTTTTGCTTGAGTTAGTTGCGAAAAGTCGAGGACAGAAGTCTGTGCGACCCCCTCCCCCTTTAAGTGCAAGGAGTAAGGACTAACAAAGTGCAAAGGTTAAGCCCGAAATGCCTTTTGGTGATTGGGCTGGACATGAACAAATATCTACTTCTAAAACGATTGTAGTTTCGTTCTACTTTTTAAACGCTTCCACGCCCACGATGCATTGCTAGCCGAAAACGCTTCAGTGCTGAGTCCGTGGGGAGGGGGCGGGGGAGGGATGGGGTCAAGCAGGAGAGCCAATCATGTTGTCAGGGATCATACACTCTACGCCTAACCATTTGAAGGTGAAATAAAATTAGTTAAGGTAGCGGAGGATGCGATATAAATAAATTCGTGCTAGGATCGATAAAAACCCCACAGTGCGACGGGGGGGGCGGATATCCGCCCCCCCTGAGGTTTTTCGCGAATAGCGGGAAAACCGCGGCGCGTAGCGCCGCGAAATTTGGTATGACTATTCCCTTATCAATTTTACACATGGTGTGCAAGTTTGAACCTCCTACCTTTCAAGGTCAGGTCACCAGGTCACTTTGAATGACCCAACCTCAAGTCACTTTTTTGCAACTTTGTCACCGTGCCAGAGCTACAGTAGATGTCGGAGGCCTTTGAAAGTCGCAGGATGTTATTAGGTCATTAGTAGCTACAATTTGTATATCTCGGAATTTCGATATCGGTGACCTAAGGTCAGGTCAATTTCGCGACCTCCCCATTATAAGTCAATGGGAGAAAAATCAACTCCCTGTTTTTACCACTAAAACGGGTCGGAATGGCCCCATATACCATACATGACTTTATATACGATCAACCTTCACTACCTTGAGGTCTGTTTTGCTGTTGGGCAGCTGTGAGGTCATGTGACGTCATCAAAGGTCACCAAAGGTTTTTGGCCAATAACTCCGTACAGGAACAAGATACAGACGCGTGGATGGTCTCATTGTGTTCAGCTCGTCAAGACGCATCGAATGATATACATGATGACCTCGAGGTCACGTGACCTGAGGTCAACCTTTGACCTTGACCTTTCGAGGTCAACATATATATCATTCGATGCGGATTGACGAGAGGATCACGATGATGCCCTTAGTTTGTTCTTATCTTGACTAATTCGAAAGTTATTCGAGAAAAACTCTCTCCATATTTAGCGCCGCCATTTTGACTTTTTCGACCCCTGTGACGTCATCTTTGACCTGACCTGAAAATGACCTTAGTAAAAATTGTAGATCTTGACCGTGCGTATCCGATGCCGTTTACCGCTTGTCGCTATCTTGCTTCGTTCTCGAGATCTCAGGGGGGGCGGTCATCCGCCCCCCCCCCCCGTCGGTACTAAGTTGGCGCAGACCCCCGTCGGTGCGCGGGCTAAGGTAACTAACGAAGTATGAATATGCTGATAAATCGGCGATGATCAGGTCCATTCATTTTGTATGCGATTCGGAAATGCTGCCTCAAGGCGGATGTTGCAACGGGATTTCTCCAATGATCGCTATTTCGTCCGCAGTAAAACGGAGTTTGAGTGCCGGAGTTGGGACAGTTAAGTCAATCAATTGATATGGAACGGTGCATTGAACTGTTATGGGCGGAATATTACAGCCATTTTCAAAGCGTCTTGTGTTTTGATGCTAAAATATTTATGTTTTGATGCTATAATATTTATATTATATTTGCACTTACGAAAATTCTACGAGTTTTTTTTTGTTAACAATAAATCAGTTGTTAACCCGCGCGGGGCTGGGGGGGTAAATTTTACCCCCCCTCGCGAATTTTTGCGATATCTCAAAAACGGCGGCGCGCAGCGCCGCCAAACTTTCAGTACCTTTTCTTACATCAATTTGACACGTTCCCTGAAAATTTGAGCGAAATCCGTCGGAAAATTTTTGAGAAATTGATGTTTTAGTGACGTCATGTTCGCCATTTTCGCCTCAAAAACGGCAAAAGTTCAAACGCCGCTAACATCTTCATTTTTAAAGGAATCAAGACGTAACAAAAAAGGTTATACGTAATTTTACTTTGTCTATCAAATGGCTATCTCGGTTTTTTGAAAATTTTGGATTTTGGCCTAAATTTTTTCAAAAAACTGATTTTTTTTTGGAAAATCATTATAAAATCCAAAATTTTGAGTCTATCGAAAAAACCGGAATATATGTCAGAGAAGTGGTCTATGTGCACCTACATACCAAATTTTAGAAGAATCGGTTCAAAAATGTGGGAGTTATTCAAAATTTTATGACGTCACGACACACAAATTTTTTGAAAAATGACTTTTTTGGAAGTTCTAGACCTCGTACGGAAACAAAAATAGCACCATTCGATTCGCCGTAAAAAACTGCATCAGATAGACACCTTTTTAGGCCTTAACAACCAACTTCAAAATTTGACCTCACTTGACCTGACCTTGACCTGACCTCGACCTGAAATTCATCCAGAGGTGGTCCATATCACTTATTGAGTGTGCCTATTGAATTCTATGAGTAAAATGACCCATAAAACATGTGTCGCACATGCCCTTTTCTATATTTTGTTTTTTGATGACCTGACCTGACCTGACCTGACCTTGACCTTGACCTCTGAATGATATTGTATGCAACGAGTATTGTCTTGGTAGCCTAAGAACACGTTTTGGGCGATCAGTCTCAGTCCATGACTCCATTCTTCGGCAACTACGGTGCAAGGCCGATACTGTAGAAACTTGCAATTTGTACCCTTGACCTGACCTTGACCTTGACCTCAAACTTTAAATTAAGTACATGTTTTTTGTAGTTCGTGATGAGAGCTTTCGATTGGCGTTTGAATTTTCCAAATCGGACCATTAGTTCGGGAGATAACAGGGGGGGTAAAATTTACCCCCCCCCCCAGCCCCGCGCGTTCGGCTGGAGACCCCAGCCCCGCGCGGGTTAACGAACACTTATTTAGAACTAGGCTGACAGCTTCATTAAAAGTAAACACTAAAAGTTCATCGTTAAAACCTGGACTTTTTGCGCTCCCACAAGCCTAATTCCAGCGAGCATGTCGGCAATGACATCCAGGCAGCGGTGCTGATGTCAGGCGCTGCTGTGTTGTTGGTGCCGGTGATGGCCTGATATTAGGTGACACGGGTTTCCCGGTCGGAATGGTTCTGTTGGTGATAGCAGACCACCGCTCAGTATACCGAGCATCACCTCCGACCGGTTAGGGCATCAAAAGTGTACCCTAGGGTAAAGCCGCTCCTTTCTGTCTGTTCCTTCGGTGCAGTGCTTTGGGTGAGCCCACGCTTACCGCTTGTGGGAGTATGCGCTATTGAATTCCTTTGTGATAAAAAGTGCATGGTTGCATCACCCGTACGAACATCATCGCTCTGCTTTTCTCTTTTCACTACATACAGATCACTGTCTCACCTCACAGTTTGACTTTGCACGCATGCGTCTAACAAAACCGCACACATCGCGATGATTTATCTGAAACAAGCACACGACCTCTGTTGCTCGTTCGCGGCCCTACCTATGTGACCTATAACGTGGCCCGTATCGTGTTCCTGCGACAGGACGACATCAGTTGCCGTTTGACTTATTGAATAGAATCTCGATAGCAGCTCAATACATCGATTGCCAAGGATGCATGTTTAATTATCGCACCCGTCCACATAGCACCGATCGCTGACGATCACGTTTCACCGAAATTGGCTTCAAATGATGTGGCATGTATTGTGCTAACAATTGATGCCGTCACTCATAACAATTCAACTGGTCTAATAGATTAGCTGTGTGTTTTCTGATAGAATACCACACGTGCGAACGTCATGTTGGATTAATCTCACGCGAAAGACATGGCTTCCTAGTCTTTCGTGAAATTTGTCGGACATAATGGATTATTCAGCTAACGCGGGGAGTTCAAGGATAACTTTGGCTCGTATAGAAAAGTACGCTCGTTTGTTCACTATCAACGTCTCAATTAGAGGCCAAAGGTGAGCTGGTTTGCCCCTTACGCTGTCGGACTATGTAGAACGGCCGATGTCTGTGAGCATAAAATGACAGCTGGACTAGCTGCTACAATGTCTACAACTCTGTCCACTTGAACGTTAAACCACCTGCTTTACACCTGTTCCATTAGTACATTATGAATGTGGAGTGAACTAGCGTTTGAATGATTAACAGACTAGTACAGTTGCTCTGTGGTAACTAGTCACAAATAGCACGGTATAAAGTTACATAACGTTTTATCCTGCCTAATATCAAACATGCCATTACAGGTACGGCGTAGGTTCTTGCCGGGCAGTGTGCATGTCACTGATGTAGAACATTAAAAGGCGCGTTAGTACGGCTCATGTCGAGTTTCAGACTCGTTAGCACACGCTGCTCTAATGGTGTGTGTCGTCGTTACAATCTGCGTAGTTCGTTAATTCGTCTGGATCCGGCCACAATACGTCAATCTCACGTCAGTCTATGACTTCAAAAAAGGACGAAACATAAAGGGCACCGTTTCCCGAGTAAACTTGAAATATATCTCAATAATTCAAGAATGACAAACCCGGGGATAATTCTATGTTTTGCTAGCGGATGATTGATCGTTACATATTTATTGAATCACAAATGACGTACACTTGCATTCATTTCAGGCCACTTCCCCTCCATTTTTTCTTTGCACAGTATATATCCGAAACAGTCCTAGAATGTACATAGAACTAACTCGCCTCATGTTCGACTTTATTTTGCAATCTTCTGCTAGTTCTATCCTGTACTACATACTAGTGGTGTCAATCGGTACTTGAATCTTCGGAATTCCGATTTTGTCCAATGTCCAATTCGGAATTCGGTTGGACAATGACAGCAGGCTTTGGACAACTTTGGACAATAGCTTGCTACACCTCAACATTTTTATAAAGTAATCGTGTTTAACATTGATTGGCTATTAGAAAGCTTAGCTTTCTATATGATTAACACTTTTGAGCTGGTAACGATACATTAAAAGCAAATTAAATAACGGTGTTGGGTGTAAACTATTGCGTAGATGTCGGACATCTTTGGACAAATGGCTGGCTTGGACATTTTTGGACGGACAGTCGACGTAAGTATTGGACATTGGACGGACATTGGACGTACGTTTTCTGAAATTGACACCACTACTACATACCCCGTTGCGGGATTACATGTCAGAACTGATATGACTAATCACAGGAGAATGTTTAACCAGTCTAGAAAGCATTCACGAGCGACATAATTGTAGCAAATGCCAACGAACGCGAGCCGTTTTCCTCCAGTGAGCCCGTCGCTGCGAAATGACAGTTGTTTTTTCGTTGTTCACACGAACGGCGCAGTAGGCACACAGACGCCGCCGAGGATCGATGCTGCACGCCACTCGGCAGTCAAAAACAAAACACCCTTTTCTTTGCTGTAAAAACGTCGACTAGACAAACTGTATGTGACACCTTTTCAAGTTCCATGATGCTATGAAGCCGGGTGAACGCCGTGCCTGAAAATGTTTCTCTTTGGCTTGAGCTTCGCAAGCAGCGTCCATCCAATCCACTTGTCTGGCTGGCCCGCATCCGACTTTTTGAAACATACGTTGCATAGGCTCAGGCAATACGCCTCTATAGTCTTCATACACCGAACGAACGAATAGCAGCATCGATATGCTATGTAAAAGTTCATGCTTGTTTTGTGGCTGGCACTTAATTCGTACAAGTACACAGCTCGGATTCCTGATTTGATCATATTTGCTATGTTGTGAAGTGGTTGGTAATGTAGATGGTAATGGCTGCTGTGAAAGGCTGAAGAAATTTGCGGCAAAGTGGTGTGAACTTCATTGAAACTCATCGTTGTGTGATCAAAGAGGACCCTAGTTTCAAGGTCTTCCTTCCTTCATCTGACACATGTGATATTCCTTCGTCTTTATAAAATAAAGAAAGGGACTCAATTTCAAATATTCCCCACGAATGTAACCGCGTGCATATGAAACTGACATTTGTCTCTTTGTTCTCAGTTGGAGGCAGCGAACAAGAAATGCCGCTAGAAATGGACGAATACTCTAACCTACTCGCAAATCTTTTAAGGAAGTCAGCACAGAAGTAAGTATTTGAATGACGCTGAAAAAAGCTGGACATGTTAAGAAAACATTATTGTAATTTATTGTAATGGCGAGGTCTGCAAGCTATACCTCCACAGCCGTCTCTTCCGTCTACCTATCTGACATCTTCGCTGATATGTAGGTAACTGTTTCTCCGTCCTTATTTGATCCTCAATTTCCATCTCTCTTGTGTAATGTGTAATGTCTCTCCTGCGTGTAACATGTAATCACAATATCACTCGAATCGTCTAGAATTAGATACAACAAAACTTGGAAAGCCTGAGACGCAATGAGTCCCCCCCCCTATCTCCCATATTCATCTCTCTAAATTCGCGAAATTCGTGGGAGTGCCTCTACCTTTCCGTCTAGCCCGCAGTCCTGCATGTCTCTGCCCCTCCGCCAGCCGTATTCCCTGTCCGGCCACCCTGACCGCCTCCCAGCTCCGCCTTTTCAGTATGTGGATTCCACTCACCCCTCTCCTGGTGGCTCCAACCCGTTTTCTAGCCCAACATCAACCTCGCTTCCCGTCTGCCATTCCCATCCTTCTAGCCATCTTCCGTATTTGTCTCTCCTCAGGGGCGGATCCAGGAATTTTCGGGAGGGGGGGGGGGCGGCAAGTTGAAATAGGGGCGACCTGGCAATCCGGGGGCGCCAAACCGTCGTCAAAATCGAGAGTTTAAAACCCACGCCGTGCGTTGTCACGTCCCCCTAGGTTTTTCGCAAATATCTTTAAGACGGCTGCCGCCGTTTTAAAGATATTTGCGCCCAACCTCTACTTGGATCGCCCAATCCGTCATGGGGAGGCTCACTTTGCTAAAGTCGCCTCATTTCTTCTAAGAACGACCAATTTGCTGTAGGCGGCCCACTTATCTGGGACGCCCATTTTTTTTTTTTTTGCTAGAAGTGCCCCTCTTCTTCTTGATGCGTCCCGCTTCTACTGGGAGTGCACCTTTTCTGTTAGGGCACGCCTTTGCTGCTGGGGAGTCCCTTTTTCTACTGTGAATGGGGCGGCCCTTTCCTGTTCGGCGACCCCAAATTCTGCTGGGGGCGCCCCATTTCTGCCCAACTTTTGCTGGGGTGCCCCTCTCCTGCAGGGGCACTTATCTTTTGCTAGAGACGCCTCTTCTGGGGGCGCCCTTCCACTGCGGGGGACGTCTCTCTCCTGCCAGAGGCATCCTCTTTCTTCTTATGGGGCTCCTCTTTTTGCTTGGGCGCCCCTCTTCTGCTCGGAGCGGGGCACCACTCTCCTTTTACTGGGGCACAGCCCCTCTGCTGGGGTTGCCCTTCCGCTGCCTCAGGGGCGCCCCTCTTGTGCAGAATATACTCCTTTTCTTCTTGTAATGAGGCGCCCCTCTTCTACCGGGGGCGCCCATCTGCTGCTGGGGCGTCTGTCTTCTGCCGGATATTGTCAATGGGCCGCCCCTATCCTGCTTGGCGAGCCCAACCTCTGCTGAAGGCTCCCCATCTCTGATCAACTTTTGCTGTGGCGCCTCTCTTCTGCTGGGGCGCCCTCAGCCTGCTGAGGGCGCCCCTCTTCTGCTGAGGGCGCCCCTCTCCTGCAGGGGGCTCCTCTCTTCTGCTGGGGCGCCCCCCTTCGCTGGGGCGCCCGTCTCCTGCTGGAGGCTCCTTTCTCCTGCTGGGCCCCCTCCGCTGCCGGGGGCGCCCCTTTTCTGCCAGTGGCACCCATTTTTCTATTATAGGGCTTCTCTTTTTCTTTGTAGTTTGTTGGGGCGCCTATCTGCGGTTAGGGCGCCCCTCTTCTTCTTGGAATGGGGGCGCCTCTCTACTTTTGCTGGGGCGTCGCTCCTCTTCAGGGGGACACCTCTCCTGCCAGGAGTGCCCCTCTTGAACAGAAGGCATCTTTTTATTCTTGTAATAAGACGCCTCTCTTCTGCTGGGGGCGCCCATCTGCTTCTGGGGCGACTCTGATCTGCTGGGAATGGGCAATTGGGCGTCGCTCTCCTGCTTGGTGAGCCCAACTTCTGCTGGAGGCGCCCTATTTCTGCTCAACCTTTGCTGTGTCGCCTCTGTTTTGCTCGGGGCGCCCTCTCTGCCGCGGGCTATGGGTGCCTTTTTCGGATGTCGGGGGGGGGGGGGGCGGCCGCCCCCGTCGCCCCCCTGGATCCGCGCCTGTCTCTCCTCCTGATCTCTCTCGACCGTCTGCCTAGTCCGTCTCCCTTACCCATCGTCTTACCAGTCTCCCTACTTGCTCCCTATATTCGTCTCCCTTCCTCCCCATTTTCCTGTCCATCTCTACATTCGTCTCCCTATTCATTTCCCACGTCCCATCTCCCTCCCCACTCCCTGATATCCGTCTTCCCCGTCTCCCTCTCCCGCCTTCCCCGTCCGTCTGCCATGTTCCTCTCCGGGTGGCCACGTAGCCCGTCCGTTCATCATACACCACAGAGCACGTCATCCAATATAGCGGCCGAGCGGCGCTGACAGCGTACCCGGCTAATGGCAGCCGACCGGACGAATGAGCCCGCCGCCAGACCCCCAACTCCCCGCCCCCCCCCCCAGCCCTCCCCCTGTCACAGGTCACCCCATATGAGAAACATACCTGGCGTTGCTAGGGCGCCAGGCTGGGCGGATGATGGGAATACCGAATATGGCTGCGGTGGCTCCTCCGTTACGAGTCAAACGCTTATGCTATAATTCTCGTCAGAAGGTGTGGCAATGAATATTGAAGTATCGCAAGAATCTATGATGGAATGTAACTTCCCCTACGGTATGGTGAATTGGCAATATTGCCTAGACATCTGAAGACAATTATGTTAAAAATGTTTAATGTTAGGCATGACACGACATTCATGTATTAAATTCAGACCGGTTTCGAATCACAAGATTCATCTTCAGTGACAAAACTCTTTTCAAATTGATACAGGACACATATTCAAACACACTTTTGATCATAAAATATATCGCACACGCACATGCAATAGTTCGAGTTCAGCTTCGAATTAGAAAACTGCCTAATGCAATTAAAAGTACAATGACGTACACAACGAAACAGCTACATAAAAGTACACAGTTAAGCAGTGATACGTAGTGGATACGCCGAGGACATGTCGTTGATTTGCGGCCTCAGACGATGAATATACAACGATTCCAGAATTCTTAAATCAGGGAATGTACTGCTTCTTCTCTGTAGCTGTTTCGTTGTGTACGTCATTGTACTTTTAATTGCATTAGGCAGTTTTCTAATTCGAAGCTGAACTCGAACTATTGCATGTGCGTGTGCGATATATTTTATGATCAAAAGTGTGTTTGAATATGTGTCCTGTATCAATTTGAAAAGAGTTTTGTCACTGAAGATGAATCTTGTGATTCGAAACCGGTCTGAATTTAATACATGAATGTCGTGTCATGCCTAACATTAAAAATGTTTGTGTCGTGCAATCCACTTGGAACCAACATATTTCATTAGGGAGACTCTGGACTTGTGATGGCCGCCAAATGTTTTTGACATTCGCATTGACAGCTGGCTTTGCCATCGGTCGATAGCTGTCACTATGTTATGAAGTGGTTATTAAATAAGCACACAGCCATACTCCATTACACTAATAACTCGAAACAAAATGATTTGGCAAGTAGGACAGAGTGGTTAAGAATTGTTTTCGTAGATGTAGGTACCAACCAGGAATGATGAATGCTGAGTGCATTTTCGCTTTTACCGTGGGTCTTGTATGCGCAACGTTGAATAAGATTCTGAAAATTTGGCAAACGATTTAGTAATTATACCAAACAGATAAAAACCTACTACGAATACGATATCGTTTTTCATGGGTGCGAACATTTACTACTAGAACATTTACCATTCGCCCACATGGAGCACATTGGCCCATCCAGCTCATTCGCCCTCAGTCGTCGTTTTTGTCCGGCCCCTCAATATCGCTGTTAACCCTTGATCCTTCTCCCTTCCCTTGCTTCCTTGTCCATTCCATTTCCTTCCTATTCTCCCCTTTTAATGACACTTACAAAATACTTACCGAATAACGCGCGGTGGGCTCCCGACAAAATGCGCAGTGACGTCCCGAATACGTCAGAATGCTGACGGATGTGCACCGAAAGGGCAGCGGTTGTGTCGTCACACCGGCGCTTCTCAGCCGCAGCCGTGCTGGTCCGTCATGCATCCCCATTGGTTCCTTGACGTCATATTTGCTCGTCATAGCATGGGCGTGACGTCACAGAGTGGCTGACTCGGAGCCGTGGGTGGTGATCATGACGTCATTAATGGGTAGCAGAAATCATAAGAATGTCCCCGCAGCGACACGTAATGTCGTTGCGTGTTAGCTGATCGCCAAGGTTTAACCCGCGCCCCGCTGGGCTATTCAGCCATACGCGCCCTGCTGGGGGGGGGGGGGGGGGGGCAGATTCTGCCCCCCCTGTCTAACTTCCGAACCGATGGTCGTAGAAAGACGGGGAAAACGGCAATCGAAAGCTCTCAACAAGGCGGATCTTAAGAGCCCAAATTTTTTTGCTTAAGTAGGTCAGAGGTCAGGTCAAGGTCAGGTCAAGGGTACAAGATGCAAGTTTCTACAGTATCGGCCTTGCACCGTAGTTGCCGAAGAATGGAGTGAGACTGATTGCCCAAAACGTGTTCTTAGACTACCAAGACAATATTCGTTGCATACAATGTCATTCAAAGGTCAAGGTCAAGGTCAGGTCAGGTCAGGTCAGGTCACCAAAAACAAAATATAGAA
This sequence comes from Amphibalanus amphitrite, assembly GCF_019059575.1. Lineage (NCBI taxonomy): Eukaryota > Metazoa > Arthropoda > Thecostraca > Balanomorpha > Balanidae > Amphibalanus > Amphibalanus amphitrite. Next base: position 62,231 of record NW_024882249.1, on the reverse strand, counting down.
AAGGGCATGTGCGACACATGTTTTATGGGTCATTTTACTCATATAATTCAATAGGCGCACTCAATAAGTGATATGGACCACCTCTGGATGAATTTCAGGTCGAGGTCAGGTCAAGGTCAGGTCAAGTGAGGTCAAATTTTGAAGTTGGTTGTTAAGGCCTAAAAAGGTGTCTATCTGATGCAGTTTTTCACGGCGAATCGAATGGTGCTATTTTTGTTTCCGTACGAGGTCCAGAACTTCCAAAAAAAATCATTTTTCAAAATTTTTGTCTGTCGTGACGTCATAAAATTTTGAATAACTCCCACATTTTTGAACCGATTCTTCTAGAAATTGGTATGTAGGTGCACATAGACCACTTCTTTGACATATATTCCGGTTTTTTCGATACACTCAAAATTTTGGATTTTATAAATATTTTCCCAAAAAAGTCAGTTTTTTGAAAAAATTTGGGCCAAAATCCAAAATTTTCAAAAAACCGAGATAGCCATTTGATAGACAAAGTAGAATCACGTATAACCTTTTTTGTTACGTCTTGATTCCTTTAAAAATGAAGATGTTAGCGGCGTTTGAAATTTTGCCATTTTTGAGGCGAAAATGGCGAACATGACGTCACTAAAACGTCAATTTCTCAAAAATTTGCCGACGGATTTCGCTCACATTTTCAGGGAACGTGTCAAATTGATGTATGATAAGGTACTGAAAGTTTGACGTCGCTGGCGTAACGCGTTTAGAAGTTATTGGCGAAAAACGGGAGGGGGGCAGATTCTGCCCCCCCCCCCCAGCGGGGCGCGGGTTAATATCCTCCGGACATGAATGCGGACAAAAACACGCACACGTGGGCAGAATGACTTGGGCGGAACACACAGCCTTTGCTGACAATGCACAGTGATGCAAATGGGGTTCACGAGTGGCCATAAATACCCAAAAGTCAAGTTTACCAAATCGAGTTAATTGCGATATGGCCGAGTAGGCAAATGTTTGGGGCATCTGAAATCACATGGTGTTCATGTTTTTGTCAAAACCGGCCTCGTGTATTATCGTCAGAAGTCGTGACATTTTCTAGGTCGTAAAATGACGGTCAGACACTCGCAAGTTCAAACGCCGCTGGTTTGCGTTCATTTCGTACAAATTGAAAAAAATATGCATGGGAATGATCCCCAAAGCCTTCTGCTTCTAATGCCGGGTCACAAAAAGCCGTATCTCATTCGCTTTGGCGGTAATCTGACTATTTATCATCATGTTGCAATCGCAGTTTTTTACTAAGAAAAAAATGCTTTCGTTTCACCTACAGCACTTAACACAGTGTGTGCCCGTTAGTCCACCATACCATAGCCTTCCCTAATCATTTCTGAGTCGCATCGTGAAAGAATTAAGGTGCTAGCACAGGGCTGACCGGCGCTACAGAGGTTTTTGTCCGGGCGGTCGGGCGCCGCAGTGGGCTCGCAGTGGGCGGGTGGGTGCCGTCGCGCGGCGTCCGGGCGGCGCGGCGGCGCGGCCACCCGGGCCGCCCGCTGCGCCACGGCACCCGACCGTGCCGGACGAAAACTTCTGTAGCGCCGGTCAGCCCTGTGCTAGCGCCTTAATTCTTTCACTATGCGACTCAGAAATGATTAGGGAATGCTATGATATGGTGCACTAACGGGCACACACTGTGTGAAGTGCTGTAGGTGAATTGAAAGCAAATATTTTTGGTAAAAAACTGCGGTTGCAACATGATTACAAATAGTTAGCTCACCGCCAAACCAAAATAGATACGCCTTTTTATGACGTGGCATTAGAAGCAGCAGGTTTCGGGGATCATTTTCTTGTATAATTTTTGCAGTTTGTGTGACATGAACGCACGCCAGCGGCACTTGAATTTCAAGTACCTGACAGTCATTTTACGACATCGAAAATGTCTCGACTTCTGACAATCATACACGAGGCCGGCTTTGACAAAAACATTAAAATCATACTTTTTCAGACACCCCAAACATTTGCCTGACTGACCATATTACGATTTATTCGATTAAGTGAACTTGAATTTTGGGCCTTTTTCGTATTTATGGCCACTCGTGAACCCCATTTGCATCACTGTGCAATGGGGAGATGTCGTGCTAACTGCGTATTAGCTGCGGTGGCGCCTGATCAACCGTGGACCTAAGGACCGGGTGAGGGAGCCAACAAAAGTTGAATGCAAGGAATGCAACTGTGCGTAAATAATTCCAGGGGACTCCTCGGGGGTTGATCTTCTCGTAGCTATTATATGGGAGGTTAGAAAACATAGTTGTTCTGAAAATTTACAAGCGAAAAATTGCAATGGCTCTGAGCTAATGTATCCAAGACCTCAGATATAGTCAATCACCCGCCTAGCTGAACTTAGTGAACAAGGGAGAACGTATTTGTAGCTTTTAATTTTGAACATAATTACCTTGAAGATGACTGTGACCACCAACGTCTTTATATGTTCATTTCAGGGGCGCGGGAACTAGTTTCAGAGTGGGGGGGGGGGGGGCACGCCATGATAGAGATAAACCTAGGGTCCCCCCAAATCTAGTTTTCTCACCGGTTTTAGGCCACTTATTTTTCATCCCATGGCTTTTTCAACAACAAAAGAAAACATTTGCAAAAAAAGTACCGTATCCGTCTCAAAGTTGTAGGGGCACCGCCCCCACCCCCACCTCCCGGTTCCCGCGCCTATGGCTCATTTTGTATGTATGGCCATCCCTTACACATCCTAATCCACCTGACTGAAACACTTCTAAAACACTTCATTGCGCCATGCTGTCACTTCCCTTGTCGTGCGTGCCTAGTCGTCCCCTTCCCGCAGTCCATTTGACCCCTGTAGAGCGCTCCCGATGTCGCTGTTGACTACTGTGGGCCACCCTCCCGCCCCTGCTGTCTCTGTTGGCCACTGGGCCGTGCCGCCACTGAGCCGTTCTAATGTTCTGTTCAGACGCTCTCCGTTCGTGTACGTCTACAGGCGTTCGTGCATTCGCCGCGGCAACTCGTGTGACGCCCGGCCCCACGACTGCTGCGGCAACGGAACGTGCCGCTGCAACCTCTGGGGCAGCAACTGCAAGTGCATGCGCGGCGGCCTGTTCCAGGCCTGGGGTCGCAAGAGGAAGTAAGCGGCCGGCGGTCGTCCACCCGCCGCGCCCGCAGGCCGGCTCTGACGCGCCCCTTCCGGCCCTCTGCGCGCCTCGGAGCGGGCCTGCGGGCCCCCGCGGGCCCGTGACCCCGATTGCAGGTCCCCTCCAGCCACACCTGTTAATCGGAGCCGCGGCGCCCGCCCCCCGCCCCCGTCTCGGTTGTTGTAGAGTCGTCGTCTCGGCGTGGGACGCCGGGTGTTGGGTTGGTGTCGGCCGTCTCGGTGGGACGGTGTGTATCCGCTCGTCTTGTCTGTGGCAACGCTGCAATACAAGCTGAGTGGAGAACGTGTTTTGGTGGCGATCACAGATCGTGTGGGTCGAGGAAGACTCACCGCTGGGTCGAACGGAGAGCGGAGGCGAGATGAAATGGGCTTATTGAAACCCGAGCGGTGTGGGTGGCTTCTAGATATTGCTCTCCACGGAGGATGTTTGTCGAAAGAAGTCCCTGGAGTAGCTGGGCCCAGACGTGTAAGCAGCAGCAGCCGAGTCCTTCGGGCTTCAGAGTCCGTTCAAGCCTCAGATGTAATACGATACGATTTATCGGCCAAGAGCTCCCACCCGCTGGCTGCAGTCAATGTACAGCCCCCCAAGGCAGGTCTTTTGATCCTAAAAGCAATCGACATGCCCACGGCTTCAACATATGCGGATCGACGCGCACGCCTGCGGATGACATTCGAGTCACTCAGCCGAACATTAATTCCTAAAGATACGCAAGCAGTTTTCTTTCGGCAGTATCATTCAACAAACTTTGTTTGGTGTTAACAGTAGAAACGGCGAAAAACTGTGTAACTTGAAGCTGATGATCTTAGTGACAGATGAGTACAAGCTTTTTTACTGTCGACTAGCACGAAGATTTATTTATTGCAAATGAATATTGATGCTATATTTATAGCCTACGATAGGCCTTTTCTTAACGCATGAAAGAACTCACGAAAAGTGCAAACACCTAGTCGATTTTTGTCAATTTGTTTTGCCTGGATTTGTAGTGGATCGTGATCCACACCCAAACAAAGCTACATTTTTCAGTTTATTATAGCTAGTTAAGATCTCTTTCATTGTTTCGTAACAAGACGTGTCCACTAACCACTTTGGAAATGGCCCAGCAGAGATCTATCGGAACTTTGATGGGACGATTTAGCACACATTCATTCTGCTGCGGATGTTACGGTGTATTTTCACGGATGCACGTCTCCTTTTGATCGGCATCAACGAGCTTACGGTACGAAATGCTACGCTTCGGATGACATGAAAGAAAAAAGGCCGTGTTTATAGATGCTTTGAACGAGCGTGTTCACGTTGTCTGAGAGCTCATCAAAGTTCGCAGACCCTGTCAGGCGATATGCCGCCTCTTTCCAGGAAACCACGTCAATAAAGATGAGTCCTCTTCAGTCAATAGCTTCCGGTGAACTGCGCCCTGCGCCCACCCCTAAGATAAGTGCTGAAACTGAAAATACAGATTCTTAGTGAAAATGAATCAATACCACTCTTTTCCGAGGAATCTAAAGCCCCGGTCCCACTAGGCGATGCGACCACTTACGACCGCCCACGATCGGTGGTCGGCAAAAGGTTGTCGCAATTCTTCAAGAGCTCGTACGATTGGATGTTGATATGAACGACTTGTCTTCAGACGTCGCGAGGTCATTTTGGTCGCCGAGAGGTTTTTGATGATGCACTAAAAACCTCCTGGCGACCGATTTGGTCGCAAAGAGTTCGCGAGAAACCGCAACAAGTATTTCATTGTTCGCTAGTAGGAGGGCGAGTATCGCACGACAGGTTTCGGTGGTCGCGGGCCTAGTCGGGAGCGGTCGGCGGTCGTATGCAAGTCGCCGATAATCGCAAGACGTTCTTCCCAACATCAGCAACCAGTCGCGAGACCACCAAGGTTCGATCGCCGAGCAATCGCACGATGGTGGCCGATTGCACGGCACTAGTCGGAAATTAGTCGACGACAGTGGTACGGACATCTCAGATCTCATACCGACCCTTATCACACGGCCGCGAACATATGTAGTGCTCTCACTTTGAGATCAGCCGTAGACGATGAAGGGGATGCGTAAAAAATCGTCCATTTTCAGTAGATTTTCAAATAAAAACCGCAATAAGAAATAAGAAATGATGCACCGCCTACTATGTAGTGCCTCCCACGAGTCGGAGGTGGGATCCGACCCAAAAATACTGACCATTCCAGGCGGCCCAGCTCCAGAACACGAAGGACACGACACGGAACGTGACCGAGAAAAAGAAAATTGCTGAACAGTTGACTCTGGAAAAGAACGAGATCTTAACCATCGCCGGACATATTGGTTTTCTTCTACGCGCCGGCGAAGGGGGGGGGGGCGGGTACGACCCCCCTCCCCGTTTCGCCTCTGATGGAGCTAGCGCGTCTCAGGAAAAACAAGCGGGTGCGCCGTTACGAGATACAGTTATTGACACCCGATTATAAGGTCTTGGTCAACCGGTGACATCTTACGTCAGGTCAAGTGCCAAAGTTATGGGTTCAGTTTTTGATGAATAACTTGGCTAAAAGAGGCCGCAAAGCCGCGATTTTGACATCATCGTGTTCGCCTTGTTGAGACTTGTCGAATGATATACTTTTTGTTGGGGTTGAACTCAGGTCACGGTCAGGCCAGGGCTTACAGGTCACGAAGTTTGTCGAATGAGGTCATGTCGCATATCTTTTAATTTGGCAGGTCTTTTAAGTCCATTGGTGGCTCTCCCGACTCGCTAGTTCAATTGAATCGGGAGTTATTGACGAAAAACTAATATGACCCTAGTGACGTCATTAACAATACAAAAGTGACGCATCAAACTTGCAAAGAGTGCATGAAATCACGACTCGATATGCTTGGGGTTGGGATAGCTTAAGATCTTTCCCAGCGTCAAAATAGCAGTTTTTATTTTCCCCCATTGACTTGAAATGGAGAGGTCACGTAGCCGACCTTTCGTCATGTGACCTTTAGGAAAAATCTGAGGTGTACAAGTTGTGAGACCTCTACTACGTCCTGTAAGTTTAATCTCCTTGTGAAAGCTCCTCTGGCACTGAGAGCGTTGCGAAGTTGCGACCTCTGAAGATCGTGCAGAGGTTCACTTCTGACGCCATAGGTCAATGACCTGACCTGACCCGAAAATGCGGCAGGTGTCAAAATATAACCTGCCGATTTTCAAAATTCGAATGGCATTCGATTCCCTCAACGTGATCTACATTTTGAAGAAAGGAAGTCAAAAAAAAGGTAGGAGGGGGATAGAAACTACACATTTCAGATGCTTTTTTAACTCCTCACCATGGCCATGTTTTTCAACCAATTTTGACGCGACTACTGCCGATCGATGCAGGATGAATCAGAATTTGACATGTATTACAAAAATAAGCATTTCGAAAATTAATAGCCGGATTCCTACAGGTTATGAAATTTGGAGGCACATGAAATACATAATCAATCGGATGTTTTGTTGGTGCTGTCACCAAAACGGGCTGGCAAATTAATAATCTCATTATGATACAAAAACGTGTGATAAAATGCCTAAATTAGATTGAATATTCATAGGCGGCATCAGGGCACCGAAGGTGGAAGGTAACATATATGTACCTTTTCTCCTTTTCCCTGGAACCGCCTACGATCCGTTTCTTGTTCACTTCTAAAGCTGTTATACCTACAAATAATGTTGATATACCTACATAATGAATAATTACAGTTATAATGCATCAGCATCGTGATCTTTAACTAAACGACTCGCTTCACGAATAGGACCTCCCGATTCCCCATGCCCTGGAACCGCCCCTGATAAAGATATCAACTTAAAATTTTCAGGAAAAGTGCCCAGCTTAGTTTTAAGAAAAGTCAGAAAATTTCGGCATCCTATAGCTCCAGTCGTTTTGAAGATATTTCCGAAAGCCTCAGGGATGGATGTTAACAGCCCCCCTTGCCACTAATATGGTCAGCGGAACATCCGCTCTTTACCAATCGTGCGGCAATCGGCGATAGGTCTTGAACAGATCTTCAGTCGTCAGCGGCCAGTCGTTACCTATCGCATGACGTACTCATGGCTGTCACCGAGTTTCGCACGTCATTCGTGCGACTCATGCCCCAATTTTTTCTTGGTTCGGCAAACTTCGTACGATGGTCTGCCACCGCTTGTGCGATTAGTCGTACGATGATTGACGACCCTTTATATATGTGACCGTAATTGCGATGGATCTGCAGCATTCGGTGATGGTCGGCGGTGGTCGGCAATGATTTGGGTCGTAGGCGGTCGTAAGTGGTCGCAACGCCTAGTGGGACCGGGGCTGCGGCGAGTCGCGAGGCGGAATGCTCATGACGATACTCATACCCCGTATGGAAGATAACTGTTTAACATGACTGGATTGCGCCAGTTTGGTTCTTTTTCAATTTGCGCCAGTTTGGTTCTTTTGGCTCTCGCTATGGCTCTGGACAGGATCCATCTGTCTGTGGTCGACTGAGTTTGTCTTTTATTGCAGTGCCCTTATTGTTGATAATGAAAAAATAAACAAATAAGCAAATTAAAATGTCGGACAATATACAACTTGGATACAGGGGGCCCATAGTACTCGTTACGGACAATTCTGTCGCAGAATGCAGCACACGTTTCCTGGTATGCACCTTCAAACAATACAATAATTAGCTTGGCTAAAATTGGATTATGAGCGTTAAATAAGATCGCAAAATGACGAGTACAGTACACGGTGTGGGTGCCACACTGCCTGGTGCGGTGCGGTACCCCGCGGGGACTGAAGTATTGCTGGAGCTCAAACGAGAGCCGATGATCTTACACTAACACTCCGCTTAATTACATAGTAAAAGCAGGCTACTGAATTCCTTGTTGAATATGACTCATTTTCATTTAATTTAGGAACTATCAATTATCGTAACAAATGAGCCTCTGTCTTTTTTACTGTGTCAGTGGCACGACAATGACTACCGTTCTCAACCCTTTAAGGACGCCAACAGGCAACAAACAAAGCTACAATGGTGCCACTTTTTATCAAATTTAGTTATAGTTCACTCAGGGGCGTCGCCGACGGGGGGGTCGGGGGGGTCGTGACCCCCCCACTCTTGAAAACTGGGGGTGTCGAGCCCCCCACTTTTTGCGATGCTGAGTATGCTTTTTTAGCTTTTATGTCAGTGAAGCAGGCGTCAGCAACACCAACAAATACATCAGATTCAAAATCGCTTCAAGAGCTCCCTAAAGCCAATTAGCCAATTACCTAAAGGTCAATTAGCTGTGGGCGGGGAACACCAGCACAACAATGTTTTTAAGTAGCCCCCATCCTAGGACCTTTTTATCCTTCAAAGGATTGGACGCGCCAAAACTGCCCCGAGCGTTCGTCTGATCGTTTTAAAAAAATGGTCGCAGTCGATTCGTCGGATTACAACGAATCAATCAAATCGATAGACCCTTAAGAAACGCAACAACAAGAACGGAACCAGTCAATCGCACTAAAAAATATCATAATTCGTATGTTCCATCAACTACGAGACTTTGGAATCAACTTAAGGAAGAGAGCAGAGCTCTGAGGACAAAAAAGGCATTCAACAAAGAAATTTACAAAATGCAGGCAAAAGAGCACCCACTGAAATATTATTCCCTGGGTAAGAAAATAGGCAACTGTCTATTAACGAGGCTTAGAGTAGGAATGTCAAAACTAAATGCGCATCAATTTACAATACAAAGAGTAGATTCGCCGAGTTGTCACTGTGGCAACGAGTTGGAAAATGTTAAACACTACTTTCTTCACTGTCCATCATATAAGAACAACGACAAACCTTATACAGATTCATCACCCATAATATTTGTGAAGACTTCGCCCTCAAACCAGACTCATATAAACTGAATCTCCTCCTACACGGCACAACCAACGACCACGAACAACTCCTGACATTAGCACAACAGGTCCAAAATTATATTACGTCAACTAAACGTTTTTAATGACATCATGTACACCTTCGTCTGTAGTTCTGGGAACCCCTGGCACTGCTGCTGCCGGCTGCTGATCCATCTTTATTACTGAGCGGGTAAAAGTAACCACACCTACACGAGCGGCGGTCAACAAGTAGTCATAAATGAATAAGTAAGCAAACACATAGGTAATAAGGTAAAAAGTGTACGAAATCAAAATGCTGATTAAGCAAAAGGCGCCATGAATCAAGTGCTAAGGCACTTTTGCGCCAATTGCATGTTCATCTTATTTTTATTTCTGTCCATTTATGTTTGTAATAAAATTCGTTGTGTGTGTGTGTGTGTGGATCAGTACCTAACTACAAAACTACAAACTAGCCTCAGCCCCATGGCTACCGTCACAACTAGCTGTACAGTGCACATGTAGGGGAAAGGGAGTCAGATGCTTTTTCATAACGTGCTTTTAATTGATAGGGTAGTTTTTGGAGCTGATTTTGAACTTAGCGCCCATCTGAACATTTACGAAGTACATAGTTGTGTTGCTTATTCATATAACATGCTAGGAAGCAATCGGTGGTGGTCATCCACTTTAGGTTCTGGTCGATCTGACCTGACCTGATCTACCCCAAATGCATGGAGTCATCATCTTCGTTCAAAACTAAGATAACATTCGTAATCAGAACCTCGAAAAACCATCACAACTTACATTCGTTAAGTTCTAGCAGGTCCCGAGTTTCTCTACTTATTGGCGATGACCTGAGTCCTGAGATGACCCGAAAACTTGTAAATGGGTATCATCGGCTTTCTCTCGTCACGGGCAGCATGCTCTTTTTTTTCCGCAAACCTGTAGATCGATCAGGGGTCGAAAGCATGCCTCAGCGTTAGTTTAGTATACGTTATACGTTAGCGACTGGGAAACCACCAATAGAAGGGCTACAGTGAAGCAGAAAACTATTCGATAGCTCTTTTAACGCTCTTTCCCTAGCTTCGCGTTAGATTTCATCTCAGGTCTATGTTTGGCCCATAAGAAGGCAAACAGCTAACTGGACAGATTCTGCCGAAACATCTGCTTTGCAATAACTTTCGATTCCGTGAATTTGTATGGTATGTATATATGTTGTCTTGTCACCACCGTCTTGATCTCTTTGAGACGCGTCACATGAGTTAAAATTTGACCATTCAGAATTAACATTAAAACGACCTCAGGTCAGCGTTATGTCCTGATCGAAAAAGGACCTCCTGCTGCATATGAATGGATCCGACACCTTCCAGGTGCTGTCATCGCTCTACCGCGTCTTCGTCAAAAGTTGTAGAAAAAAATGCTGGTGGCCATCGATGGACATTTCCACTAATGACCTTTCGAGTCATCACTCGCCATAAGTTGCACCCTGTCCCTGGCAATGATGAGCTGATTTGTCATGGCTCCAAAGATATTTTGCGTTTCTGACGAACTTTTTCAAAGCAGGAGGCATTCGTGCTTTTTCTAATTTCTCATTATTTTCTAATGATGAGGTCACGTATTTGACCTGCCTTCAGATCATAGATGTAAATCCTCAGTTAGAATCATGAATTGCTGACACGTATAACCCCATACATTAGGTACCTATACAGTGTACCAAATTTCGAAGTTATGGGAGAAAAGCTACAAGAATGGCGAGAGGGAAAGTTTTTATAGAGGTATACCGTATAACTGAACTTGACATGGCGACCTGACCTTAAGTGACCAGTGATAATTTTTACGCAAGTGATGTAGGTAGGTATACCTACCTAATAGGTTATACCAAATTTGGCGGCGCTGCGCGCCGAATTGTTACACACGCACACACACACATACGCACGCACAAAACTGGGAAGTGTGGCAAAAAAAAAAAACCTACCCATCGGGTGAAGACTAGAAACCCGACCCCCCCACTCAAAAATCCGTGGCGACGCCCCTGAGTTCACTGTTACATTGCCGGTCTGATCTTGGGTCAGCTGGGTAAGCTGTGTTAGTGACGGTCATAACTAGTAATGTCAATTACGGAAAATCGGAATACCGATACCAAACCAATTACCAACCAAAACCACGGGAAAATATCGAAACCAAACCAACTTGGGAAAATGAGGGAAATACCAACTTGTTACCTATTTCTTAGCCTCGTATACATTAGTGAGGGTTTGTGATACCAACAAAATACCAAACACATTACGATTGAAATACCAAATACCAAGTTGGTATCGGTTTGGTATCGGTATACCAAAAAGTTGGTATCCGATTGACATCTCTAGTCATAACCAATAATTGATGGAGGGTGCAGAGTTCACCCTGGGTGCCCTGTGTCGGCGCTAGCCAGAACCAGTCTCTTCAGGGTCGGGTACATTCTTTACAAACGGTCTCACCGGCGACCAGAATAAGTCTCCAGGGGTTGATGCGCCATTGGTAAGCGGTATTGGCGGCGGCCGGAATCTGTCCCGAGGGGACACTTCTGCCGCCGCTGACGCTCCCACCGGTGACCCGGTCAGAGGGCCTGGATCAGTCGGCCGACGGACCGAGGCCATCACTCGATGCAGTGCTCTGTTTGGCACACACTGGCGCCGCTCCAGTCCAGAGCTCAGGGTAAGTCACTGAGTCATCGAGTTCGATTGACGGTGTGGGTCAGAGAACAGTTGCAGCTGCCAGTCAGCGGTTAGTAATGCCAAAACACAACGACCTCCTGAAGTCTCCTCCAGTCCCATTCCTCGGCCTGAGGAGGGAGTCGCTCTCTTTCTGTCTCTCAGAGTCGAGTCGGAGAGAGTTGGAGTCTCTGGAACATCTTCGTTGGCCAGCCGACCTCCATTTTGTTCGCTCTCTGGCTGAAAACTCTTTATCCGCACATCTGTGTCCAGCCGGTTAGGTGGTGTACCAGTGAGCCCACACGGCCGCCCACCAGGTCCACAGCACGAAGGCGGCAAACAGCTCGATGATGGCCGTGATAATGCCCGGCCACGGGCCGGCCAGACAGGCCATCACCAGCGAAACCACTGCCAGCGCCGAGAGCAGGATGAACAGCAGCGCGTAGAACACCAGCCACACCAGCATCGGGCCGCGGAGACGGGCGCGCGCCGCTCGCAGGAGCACCGCCGAGAGCACCAGGCCGATCAGCGACACCACCAGCACGGCCGCGCAGCTGGAGGTCACCAGTGTCGCCGAGTCGTGGCCGCTCTGCTCCGGATCGTTGTAGTGGTTCATGTAGTCGGTGGCGGCGGGCAGCAGGGCCGTCCACACCACGATCGACATGATGAAGCCCACCAGGCTGAGGATGATGAACAGCGCGGCGATCGCCATGGTGATGTCGCGGAGGTCGCGGAAGCAGAGCACGCGTTCCTCTCGGCCCCGGGCCATGTTTGGAGCTGATGTGAATGGAGACGTGGGCTTGGTGACCTTATGCGGAACTCCGTGACGTAGCGGCGGAGGCAGGTGAAATGCAGCGGTCCTGTGCTGCTCACTTACGTATCTATCTGTCACTCGAGTCACTGACTTCAAACTATGGCTTCAGCCACTACTTGGCAGCGGTAAATACACAGATGCTCGGCCGGATCACCGTCGGCTTAGTCTGTAGTCACTTGGCTCACACCGAGCGCTGAATGTTTACAAAAGGCTTCTCTGCTCACAGCTCGCTAAATCTGTGTACAAGTGAACGAATTGTCTCGCAATTGGAGTACTTTTCTCACTTCTGATACAGTTTTCACAATCGCCACGCAATTTTCACAAAGGCGGCTCACAGAGTGGGCGGGTCTCTCACAGGTGGTCACAACCTCTCACGTGATGTCAAAATGTTCTCACACAAACACCGGAGCGATCGGATACAGCTCACTGCTCACAGTTCCAGCTCAGTCTGCTCACAGTCTGCTCACAGATGGTCCTAGCCTCCGAATTCACAGCCCACCACTGGCTCGCTGCCTGCGTTCGGCGCACTGAGGTTCCTCCGTGGGTGTTGGCGGCCTTTTCCGTATTCCAGGCGCGGCCCCACAACAGGCGGCCCACGCGCCACTCGGTCCGAACCGGTCTGGCGGCCCTGCGGCGCCAGCTCCGCTCTGGACTCGCGCCAAAAGCGCGCCCCACTATTCTGGGGCATCCTATGTGAATCAGCTGGTGTCGATACATACCTTGAAGCGATCGGCGCAAGAATGTGTGATAAGATAAGGATGTGAAATTGAATATTACGCAGGACCGCATCGAGGTGGGCAGAACACGCACAACTGCTAGTGCAGATAAAGTTGTATATAGTGTGCTTTTTTAACCCGCGCACCGACGGGGGTCTGCGCCAACTTCGCACCGACGGGGGGGGGGGGCGGATGACCGCCCCCCCCTGAGATCTCGAGAACGAAGCAAGATAGCGACAAGCGGTAAACGGCATCGGATACGCACGGCCAAGATCTACAATTTCTACTAAGGTCATTTTCAGGTCAGGTCAAAGATGACGTCACAGGGGTCGAAAAAGTCAAAATGGCGGCGCTAGATATGGAGAGAGTTTTTCTCGAATAACTTTCGAATTAGTCAAGATAGGAACAAACTAAGGGCATCATCGTGATCCTCTCGTCAATCCGCATCGAATGATATATATGTTGACCTCGAAAAGTCAAGGTCAAAGGTTGACCTCAGGTCACGTGACCTCGAGGTCATCATGTATATCATTCGATGCGTCTTGACGAGCTGAACACAATGAGACCATCCACGCGTCTGTATCTTGTTCCTGTACGGAGTTATTGGCCAAAAACCTTTGGTGACCTTTGATGACGTCACATGACCTCACAGCTGCCCAACAGCAAAACAGACCTCAAGGTAGTGAAGGTTGATCGTATATGAAGTCATGTATGGTATATGGGGCCATTCCGACCCGTTTTAGTGGTAAAAACAGGGAGTTGATTTTTCCCCCATTGACTTATAATGGGGAGGTCGCAAAATTGACCTGACCTTAGGTCACCGATATCAAAATTCCGAGATATACAAATTGTAGCTACGAATGACCTAATAATATCCTGCGACTTTCAAAGGCCTCCGACATCTACTGTAGCTCTGGCACGGGGACAAATTTGAAAAAAAGGGACTTGAGGTTGGGTCATTCAAAGTGACCTGGTGACCTGACCTTTAAAGGTAGGAGGTTCAAACTTGCACACCATGTGTAAAATGGATGAGGTTATAGTCATACCAAATTTTGCGGCGCTACGCGCCGCGGTTTTCCCGCTATTCGCGAAAAACCTCAGGGGGGCGGATATCCGCCCCCCGTCGGTGCGAGGGTTAACGTTCATGCACTTTATAAGTGGCACACATTGCTTGAAATAGGGCTACCAATTGTGACTTGCATCAAACATTTGAATAATACGTTAATTGCCTCAGAAAAGGGTGTTGACTGTTCAGGCTTGCGTACTACAGAATATTATACATTGACGATACAATGATCTGAGCTGCATTTAGATTAGGTACTGCTTGCCTCTGTTGTTCCATCTTTGATTCAGTCAGGCTGGTGGACCTCTCCTTGTCGTTGTTTCGCTCCTACTTGAGCTAAAAAGGCGTGCGCAACTAGGACGCAGCGACTCATACCCGACATTAAGGTATCTGCAGCTGCAGATACCTTAAAATATCGGGTATTGAGGGTATTGCAATATTGACCTAGGTGAATATTGCATAGGGTCGGATCAAGTGCCCCAAGATAGGGACTCGGTTTTTAGTGGATTACTTCACTAAAAAAAATTGTCATAGGTGAACAATTGTAGCACTATCGTGTTCATCATGATCAGCCACGTCAAGTGCTATACTGTTTTGTATCGGTTCAACAATTAGGTACCTACCTAGGATGTTGATCTCAGGCCTCAGGTCAAAGTCAAGTCATGGCCTACTCAGGTCACAAAGGTGGTCGAAGGAGGACACATTGCATATTATTCGGTTTTACAGACCTTCCTGAGTCCATTTATAACTTGGGCTACAATCGTTCGCTCAACATTGATCAGAAGTCACTGAAAAACAAACTAAAGGCTGGCTTCACATTTGACAAGTGCTGCCAGGACGCCCTCTGCAAGGAGGAACAATGCTCCCGTGAGCTTCCAAACAATGTCACTAGATGTCTCTGCGCGCTCTCTGCACCCGCTGTCGAGTCGGCGTCGATCTAATATCTACATGGTATAGCGTGTAAACTTCTCCTTGCTCTTCACTTCCTATTGCGCAGTAAATTGCACGTTTACTTCCGATATTCTCAACTCAATGTCCATTTGAGCATTTCATTCATTATCATCCCATCATTCATTTGGGACGCCATTTAATTGCGTCCCAGAAAAGCTATTTCTGGCACCTAAAAGCTGACTCGCCCCAAAATTGGTCCTCAGCACCTATTTGGTGGATACCAGCACCGATCATGGAAAATGACCTTAATTAGCTGTTTCTGGCACCTATTCATCGGTACGCCTTATTCTTTTTTTCTGAATCTGGCACCTAAATGCTGAGCGTAGCACCAATCTAGTAGAAAAATGAACTACTGGCTGGTAGAATCATGTTGTTCTGGTATAATGACCCCTGGAGTCTAGCCTAAAGGTTGCCAGTGCAGCTACACTCTAAGACAGCCTCGTAGTGATCTCAGCATTGTATATGACGTTTAAGTAAGCAAATAATATTAATTTGTTTGAAAAAAACAATGTCATTTAAATATTTAAAAGCATTTATTTGTAATGCTTAAAGGGAAACATTTTTGTGAGTAATTGTCTCGATTTTGACCATTAAAACGGGTATTGTATTTTTTGACGTCATCAAATAGCTCCAAAAAAGAAATGTAGGTAATGTTTTCATTCCGTTCAAGGCCGCTGAAGAAACGCGGGATCTTGCGTGGGACATAGGGCCTTGCGTGGGACATTGTCCGTTGTTTGCCGCGCAGAGTTGTGCCGTGGTTGTGCCTTTTTCATCCGTTTCT
Organism: Amphibalanus amphitrite; assembly: GCF_019059575.1. Lineage (NCBI taxonomy): Eukaryota > Metazoa > Arthropoda > Thecostraca > Balanomorpha > Balanidae > Amphibalanus > Amphibalanus amphitrite. The sequence goes on along the minus strand of NW_024882249.1, from coordinate 46,267 downwards.
TACGTATGGCATATGTGTGCATGAAGCTTTGATTTTGTTTTTGGTTATTGTGTGGCCGGTCAGTCAAACGCCCCTGTAGAAACCGGATGCTGCGTTTGATCGAGATGGAGTCAGACGATGATTGCAGAAAGCTAATAATATTGAAAAGAAGACAGGTTGTGTGGCATGTCTGTTCAGAGTTGACATTTTGCTTTACTCCAGTTTATGACCTGAGAGCCTGGCTGGAAGTGACGGATCCAAATTTGTCACGTTAAAATGGCTGAGGGTGCAATAATCTCTAGTCTCTACATAGCGGGCTGGTATAGGAGCGTCTTGCTTTGCTGCACCATAGCTGGCTAGTGATTCTCTTTTGGCTAGAAATGGCATTAATCATTATCTCCACTGGCGAAAATGGCACTTGACATCACCGAATGCAACGTTCATGTTGTTAGGATACATAAAATCAGGAAGATTCCGCGAATTAGGTAGGCAAACGTGGTATAAAATAGGTGCTGGATGTTTTGGTTTTGGTGCTGAATCAGCAAACAGCAAATACGGAGTTCAACTAGTCACTAGACGATCTGGCAACTTTAGGCTGTGTGGAAGCAATTAGGTGCCAGATTCAGATATTAGGGTCGAATAAGCATTTTGGGGCTGATCAGCAATTAGGTGCCAGAAACAGCTTTTTAGGGACCAGAAACAAATATTCCCCATTCATTTGTTTAGGACCGGAGCATAATACCATTCTAAGCTAGAATTTCAGCGCCCAGCGGGTATTGAGCAGGGCACAGGTAATCAATGGTCCTTATGTAATATCGAAGAGTACCTACGCTCTACAGTTGTTCTACGAGAGGAGACTATCTTTGAAATGGATGCCCGTCGGAGGTGTTAAAGTATGCCTATTACACAAAGGTACTGCACATAATTAAACCTGCACATAATTAACCCGGCAGTTGCTGGGGTATATCGCCACCCACCGTTTGCTGGGGGGGGGGGGGGGGGCGTTAAACGCCCCCAGCCGATAACTCGAGAACCAATAGGCGCAGCGAAACGCACGAGGCGGCAAACGAAAGAACGCGACGAGACGCTTCAGATGAGTACTTTTAAGTTGAATTTTGAGGTCACAGGTCGGGTCAAGGTCAGGTCAAACACCTGAAATCGGGCTTTCAGTAGCATGGACTTCAGGACTTCGCAATGGGCGCCTCTCGTCATAAACTCTGTCAAAACGGTGCACAATCCATCATATAAGGTCTACAAGAGTGTCAGCTCCATGTAGGGGTCAGTCAAGCATAGGTCAGGGTCAAGGTCAGGTCAACCGGGTAGGCACATATCCCCGAAACGCAAAACTGATATTCGCAGCCTATGACACATGTTTTATGGGTAATTTGGAGCGTAGAACACGATGGTGACATTCATTTTGTCATATGTGTACGCATGGGTGTCGATTTGTATACTTTTGGGGGTGCTGCAGCACCCCCAATGCTCAAATGAGCACCCCCAATGGTTTTCCGGGCACCCCCAAATGTTCCAGTCAGCACCCCCAATTATTTTGTCCCTCAATAACTCCCACTAACTCTGCTTGAGGAAAATAATTGGTTCCGCAGTCTTTCACTACTAAAAATAAAACAATTACGCAATTTCCAATGCATGAAATAAAAATGTAAAGAAAAGAAAAGTTAGTCTTAAGAAGAAGGGCGAAAAAAGACGTTAAGTTGCAGACTGCAGAGACACTGGTGTGGGTCCGTCGTACACGAGTGTCTGACCCTTAGAGCTGATAACGCGTACCCTTTACAAGCCGGCAGGGGGCTCCAGATACCGGCGACTGGCCCTCAGAGGCCGGCAAAGGGCCATCAGATGCCGGTGGTACCTTCAGAAACCCTGTGGGGTCGTCTTTAGAGACCGGCACGGACTCAGACGCCGATGGGGCCCTCAGAGTCGCCGGTGTGGGGCCTTCAAATGTCACCGGTGGGTGGCCGTCATATGTGCACTTGTGGGCAGGGATGCGGAGCCGTGGAAATTTCAGACGGCTCCGGCTCCGGAGAAAAAATCGCTCCAGCTCCGGCTCCGGCTCCGGGTGAAATATCAATACGGCTCCGGCTCCGGCTCCGGCTCCGAGTAAAATGGTCCGGCTCCGGCGGCTCCGGCTCCGGCTCCGGCTTCTACTCAGTACATTCCCTATGCGATTAATTAAATACGCCTGGAAGAAAAAAGGCGATTGGATTGGCACACGTTGTTTCTGTATTTGCATAACAAGGATATTTGAAATACCACATGTTTTACTGCTTTGTACTGTCAAACGAGTTAGGTCAATATTTTTTTTCCTCGGAGCCGGAGTCGCCCCTTTTTTGACGGCTCCGGCTCCGGCTCCGGGCTGTGTTGTTTCACGGCTCCGGCTCCGGCTCCGGCTCCGGGCAAAATATACCGGCTCCAGCTCCGGCTCCGGCTCCGCATCCCTGCTTGTGGGGCCTTCAGAAGCGACGGTGTTGGGCCCTCAGAGCCGCCGATATAGGGCCTTAAGAGGCACTAGTGCGGGGCCCTCAGATATGGCAATGTATGGCCCTCGGAGGCGCCGGTGTAGGTGCTCCACAGTTGCCGGTGATGGCCCTCACAGGCGCCGTTGTGGGGGCTCTCAGAGACACTGGTTTAGGGCCATCACAGGCGCGCGTGTGGCCCTCAGAACTGCTGTTACGGAACGGACCCTTCATAGGCCGACAAGAAGATATCAAGGGGTCACCGGTGCCTTCAGGAGCCTTGTGGGGTTCTCAGAGACCGGACATGGTGCTCTCAGACGCCGCTGTGACCCTCCGAGTCACCTGTGTGGGACCGTCAGGGTCGCTGGTAACTGACGAGGGTATCGCCGTCAGATCCGGGGTTTGGGTCGATACGGCTCTATTCCGGCTAGCCAGTTATGCCGTAGCGCTCCCGGGTTGTTATGGTTCCGAACCGCCAAGTCTGGCTCAAGTCAGACTCCCTGCCATGGCTCAAGTCCGGCTCCCTACGACCAGGTCCGGCTGCAGTTGCACCTCATAGCTGCTCTGGCTTACTGTTGCTGAAGTACGGTGGAGGTACGGCACGGCTGATGCGGCATAAGTCCGGCTGTGATGCGGGCGAGCTCCGGTATCGTGTGTCAGCTCCAGTAGAGCCCCAGACCTTGCCCGTACTTTAGCCGGAGCAAATGCCGGAGCTAGCCAGAGTAAGACCAGCTACGGCCAGGACCAAATTTGCTGGCTGGGAATAGGCCGGTTAAGACCCCCATAGTCCGACATGTGGCCCTCCGAAGCCGGTAAGGGGCCCTCAGAGGCCGCCAAGTGGCCCTCAGAGACTGGCTTGGGGCCCTTGTGGAGATCTTAGTGTTGGTACTTGTGGGCCCATGAGGGGTTTTTACGAGCCCCGTGGATCCCTTCTATGTCCAAATATAGCCAGCATTGACCCTTAGCGGCCAATTGGCGCCTCAGGGCCCCTCAGGCCCGAATAACCCGAGGGGACCCTGAGGCCCGAACCTGATGGGGGGGGGCACGTGCTTCACGGCCCACCTGGCTACGCCACTGGGGAAAATCGTAAACCCGTAAATATCCAAATGCGATCACCTGTCATTTTTCATCGATATTGGGATCGTATGATTACCGCCAGAGCCTCGTAGCTACCGTTGCCTCCGCGCAATGTCCGCCCCTGCGGACCGCAGCGGCTGCTGCACCGGTGCTAATCACCGTCATTGGTTTCTGTCACCTTATTACAGAGGTGTCGGGCTGCTGCCATGCTGCCGGCAAATATATTTTTTTTTTCGGAAAGATGTTTATGTAATCAGGTAGCCAAGTACTAGGACGAGCAGAATGATTTTCAAGAAGAACGTTCTGCCTTTGGGAAATGTTAGCCCTCGCCCATGTAGGGGGGGGGTTGGTGCAACCCCCCCCCCCTGAGGTTTTTCGGAAATAGTGCAAAAACGGCGGCGCGCAGCGCCGCCAAATTTTGGTTACCTTATGGGGCAACCCTTGCGCATCTTTTGATACAAAAATTTTTGACCGGGTCATGTCAGGCCACGGAGTTATGACGTCACAAAGGGAACAGCCTCCGGCCGGATTTTCACAAACTGAGTGCCAACGCCCGAGGTTTCCTGCCGGTGGTACGGACATCGGTCGATGGATCGTGATGAAACTTCCCATGCATGTTGGGGCAAGTATTGGCTATCATATGGTATAAGAAACTTGACCGGGTCAGGTCAGGTCACGGAGCTATGACGTCACAAGAGGAGCAGCGTCCGGTACTATTTTTGAAAAGCGCCCGAACCACTATTTTGCTAATTCTTGTCACCTCAATGGGAATATGCAGCAATATTAGCTTCTATAGGGAGCAAATGGACCTTCCAAAACCAAAAATACAATCATATTTCAAAAATTTAAATTTTGATTTTTCGAATTTCTGCCGCCGACTGTGACCTTGCCGACTTCCGGCGCTCCCAACGCGCCATTTTTAGAGCTGGCGAAACGAAATACATACCAAACGATAGAAAATTGATCAAGGAACACGATAGTGAAGGTTTCAAGTCGATATCTCCCACCGTTTTGCCGCAATCGCCGCGGAAAGTTGAAAAAAAGTCTATTTTTCCGAAAATTTGACCTTTGACCGGTCAAAAGTAGGTCAAATGTTGACCTAGGACCAAAAAATATACCACCAATCGCGAGATCTCGGCGAGAGCAATCCGTTGGTCTTTTCCGCTAAGCTCTACGACGCTCCGTTTTCAAACGCCAAGGGGGGGGGTCGCACCAACCCCCCCCCCTGCATGGGCGAAGGTGGCAGATCGCCGTTTACGGGCGAGGGTTAGTATATAGAAATCCCGGCATTATCAGTACCTTATGGGGATAACCAACCCCGCCTTGTACGGTTGTGCCGCATGGCAAAGCTGCAATCTGTCACCCGGTGCAGCGGTTGAGCACCCCCAACCATTTCGAAAAATCGACACCCCTGTGTGTACGTGTTTGGCTCAAAAAGTTCAATTTTAGAAATGCATGTATCATGGTCGTGAAGTTGTCACGGGAAATTGCCAAGGTTCAGTTCAAGATTTTGGAAAATGCTGAACGATAATCAATAGTCGAAGATAGCCATTTGATTATTCAAGGTATTGGCAGTCTAATAGCGTTTACGGCATGTCTGTATGTCTATTTTGTGATTTTATATAATTTTTTGAACATATGCCGTTTCTGGTCGAAAACTCAGAAATCATGACGTCACTAAAACCTTGATATCTCAAAAATTTTCCGACTGATTTTTTTTAAACTTTGTCACAATAAACTTCAATCAATTTCCTACAGGTGACCAAAATTTGGCGCGCCTGCGGCGCGCCGTTTTTATGCTATGGCCCGGCGAAAAAAAAGTGGGGGCGTTTAACGCCCCCCCCCCCCCCCCCCAGCAACTCGCGGGTTAAAATACATCCGTAGTCAGGATCAGCCCACTTGTATCATTGAATACCCAAAAATGCCCTACTCGTACAATAACCGCACAGGCTGACAATCACCTCATTCAATCTACCAGACAACTGGTAAAGGAAAACTCTAAAAGGAGCGTATTCCTCCGCTGACTGTTTGAAAGAAGCAATGGACGCCATAGACGCTTGCCATGCTGAGCCCGGTGGATGGTCCAGTGGCATGGTCTTGATTGAGATAGAAAGAAATAGGTACCCTACAATAACTGGTAACTGACCCTTGAGACGTTGATTTGCCGTCAGTGTGCAATGAAACTTATTGAAAATGAGACGGGCGACGTCAAGAGCCCAGCCAATTTCCATTGGGGGCGGTGTGAGATGACCCTACATGTCCGTCCCGTTGACACGGTACACAGCGGACCCCCAGGATACATGGCCGAGCTCGACCTGCAATTCATTACCGGCCCCAGGAAAGGTCAGCCCGGGGGTGCCCTGAACCGCCGCGCCGCCCAGTTTCATGTGACGCAGATGAAAGTTGTCCCACCCGGCGCGACATGGCGTCCTATTTTATCAGCACGCTGCCGGCGCCGCCGCAGCTGCCCCGCGGCCGCTAGCGTCTGCCGTTGAATAACGACATATTGGACCGGCCAGACGACGGCGTCTACATAGTTTCACAACTAGGCGGGACGTTCAAATGCATTATTGCCCATGCCTCGAAGCCATGCAATTCATAGAATACGGATATTGGTGGCAGATGTTCTGTTGATTGGATGAATACCGAACGTTTTTGTCGCAAGTAGTGTATCATATATTGTGATAACAGCACTTCCCCGTTTATGCCATAATTCAGAGCTCATAAAAATTGTCAAGTTTTTTTTTTGTTACCTTCATTTCAAAGCATTTGACGTTATGTCTCAACGATGATGAAGATTGCTAAATGAACGTCTAAATTGACACTTGCCTATTGTTTTTAGAAAAAAAGCTTTCCGCGAGCACGACAATAATGTGAAAAAGTGCTTGTTGTCCTTTCATACTCGTCATCCTTCTTTGCAGTTCTAATATTATAAAGTTAGATTATTTATCTTGTTGTCTTTCAACGAAATGGTTTGTTTTCACCGATAGGGGTCACAGTTCTTCTGGATGGATGAAATCACACTCCATGCATTTATTTCGTAGTCTGTACTTACTACTTACTAATTTGAGCAAGGACGTCAGAAGCTTGTAGAAAAAGTTGCCAGTTGTATTGAAAGAAACATAATTGAATAGTACAGTCGTGTACAGGTTGATGGTCCCCTACTCTTTATCCACCGGGTTCCTATGGCTCAGCATTGGCAGCAGCCGCCTGGTACCGGTAGGCTGTGCCGCATGACCCGAGAGTGAAGCGGCACAGCCTACCCACACTGTATGACACCGGCTCGGGTCGCCTGGTAGAGCGATTTGACCGGACGCTGCGTTACACCGGCTGGGGGGAGGGGGGGGGGGGGGGTAAGGGTCAGGCCTGTCTATTTGGCTCGGCTCGGTGGATGAGGCGGGATGGAGTGTGGTGTGGGGCGGGGGTGATGTGGGGAGGGAGTGAGCGGACCTGGGGCTGGGTGTGAGTGGTCACTTGTCGCGTAGAACCGATCGTAATCCACCCTCCAAAAATTCGCTTTAGAGATATTCACAAAACCCAGGGGGTTCAAACACCCATCCCCCAAGTGGGGTGCGGAAGGACAGGTAAGGGTCCATACGGTCTCCTCATGAATTGCAGCTAAGAAAGAAAACAGACCTGTCACCAAATAATCTTTCTGAAAAGTGGACTAATAGCATAGACTCTGACACAGAAATAAACATCCAGCACGCGAAGCGTCTCGAACCGGGCCTCTCACTACCGGTCAGTTTGACAGTCTAGCACTTCTACGCTGAGCTACACCGGATGGTGGCCACGGCCGGGGCAAAGTCTGGCCGGGCGGGCGGCGGGGCCGGGAGGTCGGCAGCAAAGTCAATGAATGTTTTTGTGGTTTCGGGTGCCGGTCGCTCTAGCTTGGCGGAATGATGATGGATCATTAGCAAAACTTTCAACGTGGAGTCCCGGTTCGAGCCTCATCGGGGCCCCGGCTACTTTTCCGAGTTAGGATCTGGTTTGATTTTAGTGGTTGCGAGCCATTTATACGGTTTTATATCTACATGTCGATTGTCGATTGATTGATTGATTGATTGATTCATTCGATCATTTAATACATGTCGACATTTAGCATAGAATTGACATCCAGGATCAATCCGATCAATCTACCATTTTCATAAGCGTATTGCCTAAATATCATGCATTTATGTGGCACAAGACCTATGGTTGCCTCGATACCGTGCCAAATCACGTTTTGCACAATGCACAAGTAAATTATATTCGCTGGGTCTTCCGTGCATTGTGCTTAGCAAAAACAGGAATGCAATTGCTAAGCGACGCAAAATGTGCAATGCAGCAAGTGACCACACACACCCGCCCAGCCCCCATGGTCCACCAACACGCCCCACACCACTCGCCAGCCCACGCCAACCACCGAGACGAGCCCCTCCCCCCGCGCACGCTGGTCTGACGCGACAGCTGGTCCACTAGCTGGTCTACAAAGCGCTCCACCCGGCGACCCGAGCCGATGTCAAACAGCGTGGGTAGACTGTGCCGCTTCACTCTTGGGTCATGCGGCACAGCCTACCGGTACCAGGCGGCTGCTGCCAATGCTGAGCCATAGGAACCCGGTGGATAAAGAGTAGGGGACCATCAACCTGTACACGACTGTACCACACTTGCTCACCCATCAGCTTCTTCCTTTCTTTTATCCATCACATTTGCTGACTGCAGCTGCTATTGCTGATTTGTTGTTACAGGTCGTTAGCGCTCGCACAATGGGGCGCTGATGGATCCGGGAGCTACCAATCAGGGGTCTGCTCTGCTGGCGTGCTGCGGCTGGCTGCTCCCGGCGCCGTGGCTCGTTAGCGCGTCTCGCGCAGTCGTGGCTTGTTGCGCACCACTGCGCGCCGGCTGACCGGCTGACCGCTGACTAGACTGGCAGGGCGGGGCACACAGCCGCTGCCCCTCAGAGGCGAACGACAAACCACGCACGTCTATCGCCAAACGAATAACGACCACCGCCCACCCAATACACAATCATCGTCAAACAAATACATAACGACTGCCTAGCCACACACAACCACCAGCCAGCAAATGACGACCACTGCCATCGAGGAAAAACAACCGCCGCCCAGCCTGACAAGTTGCTCATTATCATCCCAGCTCGCCAACGGGCAAACCATCCACCTCCTGGCGTTTAGTAACTAGAAGAGAAGGTGAAAACCGTCGTCCCAACGAACGATCGATTTCGGTCCCAACGGCTTCTATACCAAAACGAGATAAACTTCTCACACTCCCCCCCCCCCCCCCCCAGCATCGCTCAGACATTGCCCTCACAAACACCTTTACAACACCCATCCCAACCACGATATGCTCTTTGGACAACGCCTGACAGCCCGGCAGCGTCACCTTGTTGCTCTGTCACTGAGAGTCGGAACATCCCTTCACTTCCCTTCTGAGCCCGCCTCAACCCGCCTCAGTACGTCGAGCCGTGTTGCCCTGTCGGCCAAGGGTGGCTGCCTGGCCCGCCCCGTCCCGCCCCGACCCGTCGCCCGGCCGTCGTGGCACCATCGATCGAAGTCGTCTCAGGCAATATCGGCCCCCCATATGGTGACATTCGGCCGCCCCGCACCGGCGGCAACGCATCCAAACGCAATATGGTCGGCAATAAACGCACTTGAAAGGTCTGGTGATGACCAGAAAAGTACCTGTGTGTGTGTGCACTACTGCAGCTAAAGCGGAAATGGAGAAACGTTTATCGTTCGCCTTGTTTGCGAATTTCAACCACGTCTGTAGAATTGCGTATTTTTGCGTTTTTTTCGAGCCAGAATGGCTCAGCAGTGTGTTGACATTGTCAGCGTAAAAATAATGGAATTGAAATGAACATTTATTTTGCACAAATGCTTGTATTTGCTGGAAGAGAAAACGGCGTGCTTTTACATTTTCTTTGTGGAATAAACTACATAGGCTCTTATGATCTACATAACATAGACCTGTAGTATAATATGGTTTGACATTACTACCTAAAAAATGAACATAATAAGGGAAGAAGATTGAAACCTACCATGGCCTTTGCAGATGCCCTTCATGAACTGCGTTTTAAAATTTATTATGATTCACAATATAGATTGTTATGATTACTGACACTGAACATCAAAATACATATATGGACCAATGCGTTTCACTTGAAGAATCTGTGTCGGAAACACAGAATACATAATATAAAAGACGCACCCCTAGCATGATGGCTATATGCTGCCAATTACTCAAGTGCGAGAACGTCTTACAAACTATTCACTGTTGGCAGCGCTCAACGTCAACTGCTCTCAGTGTTCGTAGCAGCCCCCTCATCTCCAACCAATCAGCCTCCGTGAGCTAATCAATGGTTGAACTTGAAGGCAGAGCCGGCATGCGTCGATGATCGGTAGAGGGTTGCGACGGCTAGGATCAATATGATATTTCATGCGGGAAAGCATGAAGTGTTTTGATGCTCCGAGCTATCAAGCATGTATCACTGAATGTCTATTTTTGACAAATGCATCGGAAATAGAAACAACTATATAGGAATGTGTATTCTGAGAAGCGAATGCAATTACATTACAAAATAGATATTTTAAGTTTGGTTCGTCGAATGGCCATGCCATGCTGCATACAAATTTACCAATAAATCGCCTTATACCCTAAGCCATGACAGATGCGGAGCTTCTCTTCAGTCTCCGTAGCGGCTCTGGCTACTTCCTATAGCCATACTTATTGCCTATTTGTTTGCGACTCACAACAATACCTAAGTTGAAGGTCTTCTATCGTGTTTTTTTTCTAATCATTCTAGCTTCAGGTAATGGTTCACAAAAGTAAGCCGGGGGCTGCAGTGGCTTAGAATTCACGAGTCGTATCTTCCATAATATTGCCCAGGGGGTCGATACTGTCGTAAAGGCTCCTGATGGAGCTATTCTGGCCACTCTTGCACAGGAAAAGGTCCCGGCGCGCCCGTCTGGCACTGAGAGCGAGCCGCGGCACCACCGCTGACCTACGGATAACGAGCGGATCACGTGCGCATTAGTGGGCCGACCGATCCAGATTTCATTGTCGGTCATCAGCAGCGAGGGCGGGCGCCCATGAGCCCGCGCACCCCCGGATGGGATCGAGTGCCGCGGCGGGCCCGGCCGTGCCTCCCCCACGCCAGAGTGCCGGTCAGTGGCCGCTTAGCCGCTTTGGAGCTCAGTGGCCGCGTTGCAACCGGCCGCACGACCCGTGGATTCACCAGCAAAAACGGCCGGGGTGAATCGGCCGCCGCGGTGCGCTCAGCTCTCTCCACCGGAACAGGTAGAACGGCGGGCGAGGCTCCGCGGCCGTCGGTAGAGCGTCGAGCTGGCGAGCCGAGCGCCGCCAGGTGAGGCGGCCAGGTAAAATGCTGCTGCGCCGCCCCGGTGAGGCCGGCTGCGCGCCGTCAGTGTGACTGGTGCGCGGCGAGCGGCGGCGCGGCGGCGACGGCGGCGCAGTGACGGTGCCTGGTGTGCGCGCCCGACAGTGCGCAGCATGTGGAGATGGGTCGCAACATCGTGCTGTCCACAGGATCGACGGTACTAGCGCTCGTAGCGGCCGTCGTGGGCATCATCACCGTGGCGACGCCGTACTGGGCCTCGTTCGAGAACCGAATCGGTGAGTGTGCCGCGCCCGGAGCTCCGGCTGCATGTCATTAGCGAGTATCATCCACCGTGACCCCTAACTGACCCAGCCGTGCCTTCACCGGTCTGTGAACGAGCGCTACACCGCGCTACGCCGCGCGGCCCGACGCAGAGCGGCCCAGCGGCCCAGCGCTGAGCGGATCCGGAATGCGGTCAGGGCCCGCCAGCCGCGTGACCCGGCATCACCGTCCCGGCCCGCCGAGGCCGCGCTCCGGCCCTGGTGGCGCCGGTTGTGCTGCGCCAGCCCAGCGCGGGCCGTGCTCGCGCAAACCGACCCACCCCCACCGCCGCGCGCGCAGTGACGCCTCCAACTGTCCTAGCGAATCGTCGCTACCGACGGACGGCGACCGATGGCGACCGCTGGTGACCAGTGGCGACCGACGACGACCACTGGCGACTTGTGAGATCGATCGCCCGGGCGCAGTGTCCACAACTCGGCCGATTTCTGCCGGGGCGGGGTCGGGGCGGGACGACAAGCGAAGGCGGCGGCGGCGGCGGTGAAGACGTCGTTTGGAGGGTGATGGGTCGGGTCGTTGGGGCGACGTTGGCTCTAAAGTTTTTACACACCAAAGCGGATGGCCCATTTGGCGAGACTGACGCTCTGATGGGGTTTGAAACAGCCGAGAAATGTTGGACTCGAGATCAGCAACAAATGGTGGTTTGGCGTCTCATTTTGGGTGAAATCAAACCCACGAGAAATGTTAGAGTGCTTTAACGATTCATACCCAAGGTCGTGCGGAGGGCTGTTGTCAGCCGTCTTTATGTGAGCCGTGACAAAGCTGTCAGCAGTCACGCTACGTCACTCTAACCACTGACGTCGGTCGCAGAGGCGATGACGAAATTGAGGGGACGCTCGCTAGCTCGCACTTGTGGGCTGTCTGATTTCAGCACATAAAAATGTGTGAAGAACACCACTGAATAGCAGAAATGTGATAGAATGCAAACGGATATATCGCGTTGGCGACAAAAGACCAAAGCGCGAAGCACGCCCAAGCGGAAACCGCGATTGGCTATCCTTTTCCACTCTGTCGTCACGTTGTGGCAACTCACACCTATATACGAAGCAAACCTAGCCAGCGCCTAATACGCCTGAATACACTGAACCAAGCGCACATGCATTCATCCTTATGTAGAAGACATCTCAGTCTGCTGAAGCAGTGTCCAGGCCTCGGCACTGTGCTCCCTGCCTAATGAGCTCCGCTCGAGCAGCGTAACGCCGCCGTACCCTGGCCGTCCGAGGCGGCAGCGGCGGCCATCACGGTCTCGCCGCTACTGCAGCCTACAACGGTCGAATCTGACCTTGACGCAAACCAGTTTTCAGTGGGCTGGTGCGGCGGCGCGGCGCGGCGCGGTGCGGCTCGGGCCTCCCAGGAGCCCGCGGCCGCCGCGCCGGTCGGCCTACACTGTGGGAGGCGCCGCCGGGGCCATCCCACCGGACACCATCGCGGAGCAGCGCTCCCACCGGACACCATCGCGGAGCAGCGCTCCCACCGGGCCCCGCCGGGACGCTCCCATCGGGCGTCTTTGGGAAAGTTCGCCGCAAGCCAGCCCGACCCAAGATTTTTTATTGAAGCAGACCTCTACCCAGGCGTTTTTTATGTTTTGGGGGGCACCAGTCTAGTAGGGAATGTAGATCCAGCTCGCATTGGTCCAGAAAAAATGGCACCCTCAAGAAGTCGCTCATTTTCTTCTTTCGTCTGGAGCTCAATTTGTTGCTGATGATTCTGAGCCTGACAGGACGGCATGTGGCAGAGAAGATTGCCACTGAAACTGTCTGCTCTCAGCGACTCGTGGGCGTTCGTGAGCTGATGCTTTGAGTGGCAGGACTTTAACGGTCGCTGTCTTGACGAGTGGATTTCCGAGCCAAAAATAGTACCGCCTGCCCACATTAGGATCAAGTTTTCTTTTGACACGACCAAAGTGAATCTACGAAGTTGGAGAACCATGCAAGGAACTGTTTCATCACGAGATGTACGAAATGTGTGAGAGATTTGCATTCATTTGGAAAATAGTATGATGATATGAACCGGAAACTATTGGACATGCTTATAGTAAGTTAAAGGCATGTGAATCAATGGACACGATTTTTATCATTAACTGAAATCATGTAGCTTTAGATCAGGGGTCGGCAAATGGTGGGGCATGCCCCCTTTGGGGGTAATGGCGCCCTTCGGCGGGGGGTAATGAGGGCCTCTGAGAAAGCCTCATCTTTTTTAGAATTAATGGCTCCCTTGATGGGACAGACATCGCAACTGTTGTGCCCCAGGATTCAAAGATTAGTCGAGGGCAAACGAACAAAACATGAACTGATTAGCTGGCGCATGCCAATTTTCATGTATGTACATAGCTGCTCACCATTCCGTACAGTCGCGCAAAAGTAACTCATGTATTAACTGGCGCTCGCCTATTGGCGTTTTCACAGTCACTAACGCAAGGGAGAGGAGTTGTCCATTGCACCCTGACCCGAGCATCTCGGCCTCTGAGCTGGAGCTTTGCAGAAAAATTGAGCGTGCTGCCCATGAAGATAGGCAGCCGCTGCTACCCAACTTAAAGGTTCTTGGTCATTTGGTGACCTTCCAGAGGTCAATGACAAGTCCCGAGTAAATCGGCTCTTGCTGTAACTTCTTGAAGTGAGATTATGTGTCCTGCCATGATCTCAAGACAGATCTCACAAATCAACGGTTATTCGGGTTAAGGTCATGCCATTTTCAGGACAGATAAAGATGATCGGCTCGAGGGTACATTTTTCGTGATCCGACCCTTTTAACGTGATCTATTTTATTCCCGAAAAATACCCGCAACCCCTATGCGTGTGGGAGTTAACCCGCGCCCCGATGGGGCTCCTGGGTATCCACGCCCTGCTGGAGGTGGAGGTTGAACACCCCTTACTAACTTGGCTCCTGGGTCACTAGCGAAACGCCGTAGTCGGCGTTCGAAAGAGAGTAAGAAATGATGAAGGAGAACTACAGTCACTTTTTAGGTCAAGTCAAAGGTCAGCTCACCAGAGGTCATCGAACGTAAAATTTCGCCAATTTCCAGGTCAACCTTTGACAATTTTCGACAAACTGGCCTATAGCTCAGGAAAGGATAGAGTTAGAGCGCTGTGGAAAAACGCATTCGATACTCAATTAGCTCAATTAGCAATTCCGTTCTTTCTGATGACGCCCCCAGATTTAACCTAATGAATAACGATTTAGCCTTCAGGAGACAAAAACTGCTAAAATGTACGTTGTTTGCTGATAAAATGTACGTTGTTTGCTGCTAGTTTTTCTTCAATAGCGTTTCACTCAGAACTTGCAAGAGCGCACTTTTATCAGCATCGTGCTCCTCCCGTCGAGAAGCATCGAAGGTCTTGTTGCACATCAGGTGATCCGTGTCGTCGAGCTAAACACATCTAAGGCATTTTCATCGCTCTGGCATGCCTTTATCAAAAGTTATTAGCGAAAAACTATGATACCGTTCACGACCTGAAATGACCTCAGGGACATACATGGCGGGGTTGCGGGTGTAGTTTTCCGGTTCAGCGGTCATGTTTACTTGTGATTCAGTGCTTCACAGTGTTAGGAATGACACTCATCCAAAAGAGGCGTCTTTCAATTTTTACCATTGACTTTGCGACCTCTCCCATTGATAACGAGAGAGGGCGTGAAAGTGAGCTGACCTTTGGTCACAAACATTAAATCTGCGAGGCACAAATTTTTTACATGCTGTTGCCTTTATCAATTCCTGAAAATTTGAAAGAGATCTGTCACTCTGTGTAGCTACAACAGGCGTTACAGTCTTTACTGAGGTGAGGTCACTTGACGTGGTCTGGTGACCTGACTTTGAGCGACTTCAGTCTGAAATTTTCACAAAATGAAATTTTCACAACATGTGCAGAAAAAGATGTAAGACAAAATGTGACAAAATGGTGGCGCTCAACGTTTTTGAGATATTTGCAAGAAACTACAGGGGGGGGGGGGGCTTGTGGTTTCTCGCAGATATGGTACCCAGAGTCGCGTAAAAGTATTGAATTTCACTAAACTTGGTTATATCACCAATGGGGCCTGGCAGGTGGGGGTAATGGCGCTGCCTTGTGCCAAAAAAGGGGGCACGACCCCGGAGGACCTGCCGACCACTGCTTTAGATCATGTAGACGTCATGGCTGTATAGGTTGGTTTTGTACGCATAAGCTGCAGTGGCATTACATTATGTGTCTGCCTATCCTCATAGATAAATGGCATTTCTCGCCCACATTTGAATAATTAAAGGTTCAAACTTCAAAGTCAGCCCTTTTCAGGTGGACTGATTTCGCAGCCAAATTTAAGCTCTCATCGACCGTGAAGATCAAAGAAATGACAACAATCTCTGGCATTGCTGGTTCCACTAAGAACTCGTATTAAATCCTCTCGCTTCGAGCCAGCGATCCGCTGCCTTGATTAAAGCTCTTTAGCGCTAACTATGTAAAATAGAAATCTCATTTATGGCCATTATGTATAGCACGTCCATTACATTCGAGCTGGCCGATTACCTCCGGCGCCAGTGTTCTGGGAAGACGTCCTGCCCCCTGCCTGGCAGCGCGCTCAACTTCTCGGCACGTGTCTAAACTGAACTAAGGGTCGACCCTCAGCTGCGCATGGAAACGAGCCACCCGGAGCCCGGCGACTTAGTGCTGAGTGGTGCACGCCGAAATTCCGTAACGATGCTGGACAATGGTGCTTCTTCAAGGCTTCAGAGGTGCCAAAGTGACGAAGGATCTATGTGACATTTTTAAACGTTAAATATATTTAACCCTATTCCTGGCGGGCTCCGCCGGGACAAGAAACTGGCGGGGGGGGGGGCCGATTCGGCCCCCCCCCTGAGATCTCGAGAACGAAGCAAGATAGCGACAAGCGGTAAACGGCATCGGATACGCAGGGCCAAGATCTACAATTTTTACAAAGGTCATTTTCAGGTCAGGTCAAAGATGACGTCACAGGGGTCGAAAAAGTCAAAATGGCGGCGCTAGATATGGAGAGAGTTTTTCTCGAATAACTTTCGAATTAGTCAAGATAGGAACAAACTAAGGGCATCATCGTGATCCTCTCGTCAATCCGCATCGAATGATATATATGTTGACCTCGAAAGGTCAAGGTCAAAGGTTGACCTCAGGTCACGTGACCTCGAGGTCATCATGTATATCATTCGATGCGTCTTGACGAGCTGAACACAATGAGACCATCCACGCGTCTGTATCTTGTTCCTGTACGGAGTTATTGGCCAAAAACCTTTGGTGACCTTTGATGACGTCACATGACCTCACAGCTGCCCAACAGCAAAACAGACCTCAAGGTAGTGAAGGTTGATCGTATATGAAGTCATGTATGGTATATGGGGCCATTCCGACCCGTTTTAGTGGTAAAAACAGGGAGTTGATTTTTCCCCCATTGACTTATAATGGGGAGGTCGCGAAATTGACCTGACCTTAGGTCACCGATATCAAAATTCCGAGATATACAAATTGCACATACTGGTACCCTAACTAAAGCCTGAAGAGAAGAAATTGATCGGTCAAAAACTCTAGCTCTGGCGTGATTGCAAACTTTTCTGAGGTAGGGTCACCAAACCGCCTCTGGTGACCTGACCTGAGGTCAGATCAACTCAAAATTTTCAGACATGTTGCGTAGAAGCCTTTTAGGAAAAGTCAGAAAATTTGAGCTTCCTAGCTCAACGCGTTTGGGAGAAATAACCAAAAAACCTCAGGGGGGGGGGGCTCCTGAGGCCCCCCCCCCCGCCAGGAATAGGGTTAAGAGCTGAATAATGTGTCGCTAAACGATGCATTCGAAACTCTTTTCTTCGGTTTTGAAGTGCGGCATTTCACTAAAATACAATACTTTTGCATTACTGATGCAAGATACACAAAGTACATCTTCTGAATGTTATCAGCACGCATGTTATCACAAGTAGTTTGGAGCGTCCTTTTCATTATTTTTTTCACTGAGAACACACAACTGTGCAGTGGCGTGGGACGATGGTCGATGGAAACCGGCGGGACCTCCCCATTCCGCAGAGCCCTCGCTCGCTCTGTGCACCCCTCACCCGCCTCCCTGTCGAGCACACTCCTCATCAGCTGCACCATGTCAGTACAAGGTCACCGCAGTGGTGCAGTATGGGTCAGCAGGTCGACGGCTGGGGTCGACAGGTGAGTGGGGGCCTTTGTGACCTCGCCCCCAGGCCAGCTGCGTCGACAGTCGCCCGACAGGTGACAGGTGCGCGTCACGGCAAGCCCCCATGTATAGAGTGGGGCGCGCGTGCCTGCCTGACATCGATTGCGACTGTGTCGCGATCATCTCCCTCCTCTATGAGCCAGCGAAGCGGCCTGTTGGAATAAACTGTCCGCAAATAATAGGGTCAATTATTGACAAATGACAGTTCCGGAAAAGTGTCACCGTTTTTTAACCCTCGCCCCATTGGGGGGGGGGCATTTTGGCCCCCCCTGTGGTTTTTCCTAAATAGCAAGAAAACGGCGGCGCGCAGCGCCGCCAAATTTTCAGTACCTTTCCGGGCATCAATTTGACACCTTCACACCAAATTTCAAGTCTTAGGTCACCTTAGGTCAGGAGTTATTGAGGTCAAACTGAGGTCATGTTCGAGCAAAAATGAGCAAAAAACATGCAATCTTGAAACGCTCACCAAATCTACAGTTATCAAGCAATTTCAAAGTTCTTTATATGGTCTAGTAGACAAAAAGCGGCGCTACAAAACTGCTATCTCGGATTTTCAAAATTTTTGGTTTTTGACCAAAAAAATATCAAAAAATTGATTTTTTAAGAAAAACTTTGAAAAAATCCAAAAAATTTCCGAATTTCGAAAAAAGCGGAATATATGTGATAGTCCCAGCGCTCTTCTATATACATACTAAATTTCAGATCGATATCTCGTTTTTTGGCCAAGTTATAGCGAAAAAACTGCTCAAAAATGATGACGTCAAATTTTTGAACTCAATTTATAGCAATTCTAGACCTCGTACGGCAAAACAAAGACCAGCATTGAACTCCCCGTGACGAGCTGCATCGATTCGATACCCATTTTATGCAAAAATATTAACTTTGAAATTTGACCTAATTTGACCTGACCTTGACCTGACCTTGAGCTGACCTTGACCAAAACGTGATCTAAGCTGGCCCCAAAGGCTGCCTGACCCATATAATCGCATTTGTAATGTAAAATGGACCATAAAACATGTATCACACGACACTTTCATATTGTGACCCCCCCGTGACCTGACCTCTGTGACCTGACCTGGTATCAGTGACCTCAAATAGCAAAATATGTGTTTGAAGAACATTTCCCCATCGATGATTTTCAATGAAATGCATTTTACTCGATTTTACAACGCATTTCTTGAAGTGCCTGTAAACGGTGAAAATTGGACCTTTGACCTGACCTGTGACGTCATCGGTTTGACCTAGGTCAATAAAATTGGGTCACAAGGTAGTTCCCCGTTGGGGCTATCCAACGCCGTTTACCGCTTGTCGCTATGTTGCGTGGTTCTCGAGATCTTAGGGGGGGGGGGCCAAAATGCCCCCCCCCCCCCAACCGGGCGCGTTGCTCGGCAGAGCCCAACGGGGCGCGGGTTAAAAGACCGGTCCATTTCCCTGATCCCGTGGGAGTCGACACCGGCCATCACAGGCACATACCGTGACCAATGCTCGGCACGTGGAATGATCGGCTCGCCACGGGCACGTGCGTCGCGGCACGTCTCGCTGGGGCCTTCGCCGGGTGCGGGCGTGCCGTACTGACGTTCTGGGCACGGGCGGTTGAAGGTCGTGCTCGGTCACGTTCGGCCGCCCGGGGGCGCAGGGTCGCGGCTCCGCCTTCATCCGTCGCACGTCCTCCGGGATTGTTTTGTCGCAGCTGCAGAAATGAAGCACTGATTGGTGCGTCTTCACGTCAGGCTCAGGCTCGCCGAGCGATAAATGCGTTGCGGTGGAGGAGCGAGCCCGATGGCAGAGAGAATGGTAGCACCATATGTACTCCCTGACAACCGCAGACGCCCACAAGCCGGCCAGGCGTGGCGTAACAAAGGCCAGTGCGCGAGCGTCGGCCCCGGGGCGGGAGCGTCGACCCTGCAAGTGCCGCTATTGGCTCTCACCACTGCCGTGGCCGGGCGGCACGGCAGCGGGCGAGCTCTGCACGCCGGAGGACTCTCCCCGAGCTGCAGTGAGTCCGATGACGCCTCGGACTCTCCCGGTGTGAGCGCGTGACGAGTTCGACCAGACGGACCTTATTGGTCAGCTGAAAGACAGGAAAGACAGACGCCGCATGCTAAAGACGCTGCGGTGTTTCCTGCTCCGTGTTCTGGGAACGCCGTGACACGCTGCTGTCGAGGTGCCTGACGAATACAGCACGTGGTCAGCCTCGGATATTTCTTGCTTATTGCTGATTCATAAACAGGTCAACGGGGGAGAATGTCGCATGAATGCTCAGCGCTGAACCGAGGACAAGTGCAGAATAAGGCCGGAGACAGAGTCAAACCGCAAGAAGGTCCCTGAGCTTGCATTGATAGTGCAGCGGACGGCAGGGCAGCCACTCATCTCCATCAAATGAAAATGTAAGCTGCTTTGACCTTCGTGCTGCAGGAATTAAACTCAGTACAGACCGGCCCGATTTCGATCGTATCCGCACCTTATTTGAAGCAGCGTAAGCGGCCTTCCTGGAAAGTGCGTGGAACGGTCGTGTGCTAATCAGGTCATCGTTTTGCACGTTTGCAACGCTGGCGGTCCCTGGCACGAGACCCTAATCTGACACTGGTGACCCTCGCTGGCCTCCTGTCCAAAGACCGACTTTTTTGCAACGCATTTGGTATGCTGAAATTCCAAGGATTGACGGCTCAAAAAATTATCATTTGTGATGCTCATATACGGAAATAATAAGGAGCCAATTATTTTTGGCAGGCCAAAGCTTCATCAATACCTATACCTACCAATGTAGGTATATTGTTCATAAGCTGATTCAGCCCACTCCATGCCCAACAAAACGCAAAAAAATCATAAGTGATGCAAATACATGGTTTTACCAGAACGGCACAGATTAATCCGCCAATAAGAGGGAACGACCTAAAAGCGGTTCGCCGCTACCTCGCTCTTGGTCGGACGAACGGCGGCGGAGCGGCCGCCGCAGCCGCTGGCGGGGCAGCAGCGGCGGCGATGGCCGCCGCGCTGTTGCGCAAGTCGGCTCGCTCGTGCCGAAAGTCGCGGCGGCGTGGTGAGAGGCCGGCCGGCAGGCTGGGCGGCGATCGGCGCCGATAGGTGCGGCACGCCGGGCCCCGAGCCGGCCAACACGCCACAGAGCGTCCCAGCGGTGACAGGAGCAGTGAGCAGGCAGGGGCGGACGGCGCAGGGTGGCCCAGGGTCACTGCCGCGGCCTCAGATGACCCTCACACGCACAGCGCTCCCAGAGACAGAGCGGCGGCCGAGTCAGTGAGGGTGAAAGCAAAGGTCGAACAGGTGACTGAAATTCGTACAGTGAGACTCACGAATCGTGCGAAAAAGACCCCAAACGCTTCATTCCAAAACATTGCTGACGTTCTGAGAAACTGTTTGGTGGTCAATTTAAATTGCACACTAGCTGGTATATCTATCCGCTAAGGGTTGAACTAAATTTATCCATTTCTGCTGGTTCTTCAAAAGTCAGTGCCTTATTTTTGGTCCGTTTGAATCACTATTGACTGTAAGTGCGCGCGCCATTCGCGAGTCCACCTACACCATTGCACGGCTCCATGAATAAACAGAGGCTTTGGAAATAGCCATTGTAAATACCTTTGTGTCTGTGTTCACTGTCAGAAGACAAACAGCTAGTATTCTATGACCGTGCAAACAGCCATGCACAGTGCACACCACTGAGGTGTGGCGCAGAAAGGTCGAGGGAAGGACACCGTCCAGACTCACTGCACGTCTGTATGCAAAATAATCCTGCACCTCTCCCCGAGTCAGCATCAATCCCCCCTGTCCATAGCTCTCCGCTGCCAGCTCAGCTCCGCCTGCTGCACAGCGCTGAGTCCCGAGTTCCATCCCACGATTCCCGACCATCCGTCGTGGAATAGGTCATATGATGGTCCGAGGCTAGTCTGAGGCATAGGTCAGCTTTGGACACAGAGTCGGCTAAAATAGGCCACTGCAATTAGTGCGTCCCGGCAATCCAAGCCGAAGGGTCTGCCCATCAGCCCAGGCTATACATAGGTCTGTCCATCAGGCCATCGGCCCTTCTCGCGGTCTGGAAGTCTCAGTCCATAAGCCCAGGAAGAGTAGGTTTGCGTATCTGCCCATGAACCCAGGCATAGGTCTGCCCATCAGTTCAGGCCATGGTCTGTCGGTCTCAGCTCACGCTCTCGCTACCCCGGTGTGTCAGTATCGCTCCGACCCGTCGGCCCCTCTGCCGGTGCCCCACGCTCGCGCTCGCTGACCTTGGAGAGCGGAACATAATGTTGGCATGGACCCGCGCCTGCACGCGAAACATGCAGCGCTGCGGGGGCCGGGCCGGGCGCGGCCCACCGAAGCGCAGTCGGATGGCAGTCGGCCGTAACATATACTCTGGCTGCCCGCTGCAGTGTGGTAGGTGAGCGCTGGCTAATCCCCAGCCGGTCTGTCGTAGAGTGGTATCATCTTGAGTGTGTTTACAATGGTTATGTGTTTATGCCATGTTTATATGGCCGAACTGAGCGGCAACATTGTCTGTGATTTTTCCACACATTCTGTGTTTTTTTTTTTTTTTGCTAGCGTTCTGAAATCTGAATGGCAAACAAAATGACTATGAGTTTTATTCTTTGTTTGTATGATTTTATCTGATAAAGCTTTATATCCCGCGAGTTGCTGGGGGGGGGCGTTAAACGCCCCCACTTTTTTCGCCGGGCCATAGCATAAAAACGGCGCGCCGCAGGCGCGCCAAATTTTGGGTACCTGTAGGGAATTGATTGAGGTTTATTGTGACAAAGTTTCAAAAAAATCGGTCGGAAAATTTTTGAGATATCGAGGTTTTAGTGACGTCATGATTTCTGAGTTTTCGACCAAAAACGGCATATGTTCAAAAAATCATATAAATTCACAGAATAGACATACAGACATGCCGTAAACGCCATTAGACTGCCAATACCATGAACAATCAAATGGCTATCTTCGATTATTGATTATCGTTCCGCATTTTCCTAAATCTTGAACTGAATCTCGGCAATTTCTCGTGACTTCTTCACGACCATGATACATGCATTTCTTAAATTTAACTTTTTGAGCCAAACACGTACATATATGATAAAGTGAATGTCACCATCGTGTTCTACGCCCCAAATTACCCATAAAACATGTGCCACAGGCTGCGAATATCAGTTTTGATTTTCGGGGATATGTGCCTACCCGGTTGACCTGACCTTGACCCTGACCTATGCATGACTGACCCCTACATGGAGCTGACACTCTTGTAGGCCTTATATGATGGATTGTGCACCGTTTTGACAGAGCTGATGACGAGAGGCGCCCATTGCGAAGTCCTGAAGTCCATGCTACTGAAAGCCCGATTTCAGGTGTTTGACCTGACCTTGACCCGACCTGTGACCTCAAAATTCAACTTTAAAGTACTCATCTGAAGCGTCTCGTCGCGTTCTTTCGTTTGCCGCCTCGTGCGTTTCGCTGCGCCTATTGGTTCTCGAGTTATCGGCTGGGGGCGTTTAACGCCCCCCCCCCAGCAAACGGTGGGTGGCGAAATACCCCAGCAACTGCCGGGTTAAAAGAGTTTTCCATTGCCTCAAAGGCTCTAACGGCAGCTTGCAAAAATTAGTAATGATAATAAGAAACACGGAAGGACATCAAAGCCCTTGCAGTCCGCCGTTGCACTTTGTCTAGGCTGGGTAGGTAATTGTTTCCGCTCGTCGGTGACATTAATAAGCTGCACGGCGGAGTGCACACAAAGCGCACAGTGGTGGCCTTGTGTGCTGGGCACATGACTGCCCCTCCCCCGGTCCACGTCCCTGCCAGACAGCCTCCCTCCCCCTGCCGACATCCCCTCGGTCCCCCGCGGGCCATCAGAGGGACTCCGGCCGGTGTGGCTGACGGTTCATGAAGTCTGCTTATGGTGGCAGCCCGGTGTCTCCTGCAGCCCGTGCAGCTCGATTTCTTTCAACCCCCGGGAGCCGGGCCACATCTGGACCGGCCTATATCCAATGTGGGCGAATGGCTTCTGTAGGGGTCGCTGAATGACCTTTGAAACTGCCGTAGCTCTCGCCCTGGGTGACACTGGGCGCCGGAAAGGTGCCGCTATTTCTGTAAAAGGTTGTTTGATGTAAAGTCCGTCTCCGGCGATGTCAGCGTAAAGTTTTCGATGGTGGAAACTTGACTGATGAGTGTTGAGGTCCGAGAATTTCTTGAAGCCTATATTCTGTTTGATACCAGACGACATATCACGGTAGGTAAAATGTCGGAGAGATGATATATTGTTGGATGTAAGGGTTGTATTATTATTATAGCTGAAGTTGTTCCCATAGATGTTGCACGATAACGTTTATCCGTTTACTTGATGCTTGAAGCACCAAACGGTTGGTATCAGCGGCTAGCAATTCTTTCAGTGACAAATAAATGATAATCATTCAGCAATTAAGAAACCCATTTCTTGACGATTCCCAAGCATTTCATCTTGCCGAATGCCGATCCGCAAATAAACGATCTTATTTTGAAGCTTCTGGTTGCATCGTGTGACGGCTGTTGCTTGTGAAAGGTTTTCTTCAGTTTCCATCGACGATGTTTTCAGTCACTCTGCGAGCTTACTGATGGTATATTCCTGGGCTTTTCTACTCTAGCATTTTTGCGGCTCCCGATGCATCACTGGCTTACCTTCGGCTTTTGTTTTCCCCGAAAATCAGTTGCCTCCCTGAGGGAATAAAGTCCATTCGTCGGTCGTCTGTGCACTATGTCAGCACCGCCATTATACCGAACACGACCAACCCATCAGGTGTGGTGCTCAGAGACTGGAGGACCGTGTCTGAGGTGCTGGCCGGGGGGAGCGGCTGTTCCCGTTACCGGTCGGAGGGGTAAGGAGGACTCCCCGAGCGGGAGTGCTGTTCGGGCTGTGGTCAGAAGCCGTTAGTGACGGTTCGCAGAAGGAGACTGCTCATTCCCAGGTCACGCCATCGACCCAGGTCGGGTCAATGATATTGACCCAGCTCGGCTCAATGGCATTGACCCAGCCAGTCTGGTGATATCGACCTTCTTCGAGCGGGCTGTGCGCTCACCCGGTGCCCTTCAGACAGTTCAGGCCACGCTCGCGTGCCTCCAAGCCGCCCCAGGGCTGTCTGCAGGGCCTGTAGTTCGGTCGGGTGATCATCACGCAACTGAAATAATCAGCATTATCCGACTCAAACTGAAGACCGCACAAATAACTATTTTGCATCGTGTGCCGCATTAAACATCATATGCTAGTCGCATTGCACTGTACATATGTATAACAATCAGCAGGGCGCCTCGCGTGTCAAGCAAAATAGTTATTTGCCTATTTTCCTTCTCTCTCACTTTCTCTCTTCCTCTCACTCTTTATCTCTCTTACTTGACCTTCCTGTCTCTCTTCTCCTCTCTCTTCCTCTTTCTTTCTTTCTTTCTCCCTCTCTCTCTCTCTCTCTCTCTCTCTCTCTCTCTCTCTCTCTCTCTCTCTCTTTCTCTTTTTCTCATTTACCTAGCTCTCATGTGCACTCATACACACAATCATATCAGCATTCATTACATTAGCGTATGGTGATTTTTGCCAAACAGGATCTGACGCGTGCACAGAATGCTCAGGGTTCCTAGGGGAAGTTGGGGGAACGCCGAACACTTTTTTCTGACGCCCGTAGCACGCAAGGTAGACAACATAAGCTATTCTTGTTGGCGTCATTTGAGAGGCCAGTCTTTTGTCTTTCAAACATACCAGGCGCATTTGATGAATTCGCATACCGTTAAGCGCAAAAACTAAAAATATCAAAGAACTGACTTTTTCGGCGTTGCCCCGGACTGCGGGGAAAGCCGAAAATGGGATAAATGATCTACGAGGAATGCCGACATTGATGTTTTGCCAATTTATCTCAAACTTTATCCAAAATTCATCAAAGCTGACACGCGTTTTAAGAGCTTGAGGACGCTTGGTGCACACTGGAAGTTATAATTGTGTGATATAATAAGAAAATGCCAGGTAAATCATTCCTTATAGGTAACAGGCCGTTGTGCCGGCTGAAAGTGTAATTTGTTTGACTAAAAATACGCGTTGCTATTCTACAGCAGTAAAGTCCACGTAGCGTGCTTTAACGTGCGTAATTGCACGTTTTCGGCATTACCCCAGCCAGCCATACTTTCATTTGCAGGCCCATAACTTTTAAACGTGCTGTATAAATTTCAAATAGGCAGCACACTTATGCAAAGACATGCTGAAGATTACTTGACCGAATTGGCCAGACAAACGGTAGCATAATGAGTAAGAAATGCAGCTTCAAAGGCGCATGTAGTACAAGAGAAACGTACCTTGAAAACGCTTTTGTCGCCCTCACAGCCGAAGTATTCCAAATGACGACTCGTAACAAACATGCGATAATCGTAGTCACTTAAGCTTCAGAGCATCACTGAGACGTGGCATCCATGTCGTACGGTTTAAGAAATATCTCGAATTTCGGCTTTGCCCCAACTCCGGCATTGCCCCAACTTCCCCTATGATTGGATGTGGTTTTCGATATGTCCTCCAATGTGGCTAAAAATAGGCATCTCCCCACTTGTTATTCTGCTGGATCTATTCAAGGTCTGTCGTCAAATGCCATAGGGCATAGGGAGCGATTTGGAGCGCCAAGAGATTCGAAACCATGCCGCTGCGCCATAATTGTTGGGTTATGTTTGTGCTTGTTGATGCGCAGCTGATATGTCATCTCCATACAGCCACTGATCGATGAGTTATGAAGTGAAACTGCTGGCACTATTTTTAGCTACATGAGAGAACCGAGACAATACCTGCCATTCCAAATAAGTGAATGTTTTCTGATGCTCATCGCAAAAAGTACATGAGACAGAGAGGATGGTCAGGTTTTATGAGTTGTGAGCCATAACCACGCTCTACTGCTTTTGCGCAGCCTATCGCTGAGGGCAGGTGAAACCCATCGCTCATGGTATTGATTTTGCATTTCTCCCTGCTCAAATGAAAATACCTACCTACGTCCTACATAGTTACTTGTTGGGTGGTTGGTGAGCAAACAACCACAAAATTAGGCGTCTAGCGCTGCTTTTACAACCTTTTCCCCTCCTTATCACAAATCATAGCCGTGCTGGGTCCCTGCGCGGTCGTCCGGTGACCGCGCAAAATGATGTGTTTGCTGGGCGAGGGTGTTTACCTGGCGGCCGGGCGCCTGCTGCCATACCAATCGCGTCGGGCGTGCCCCCGAGGAGCGAGCGGTGCGACAACCTGCGGCGCCGAGACCTGCCGTGTCGGCCGACCGGGCGTCGGGGCGCGGCAGCCGGACGGAACGACAGTCGACTGCAGGCAGAGTGTGACTCTGCCTGCAGTCTACTGTCTTTTTCAGTCAAATGCATGAAAAAGACAGCTTCTTTTTTCCTAAGCGCAACGAGGAAAATATTCCGATTTTATATTTTTAGGTCAAGTCTCCTTACATAACCATGATGCAGCGCTCTTTTGTTCCAAAGCGACACACCGCCCGGCTGTAGGACTGGTAGCCACTCCGGCCTGCGGGCTCGGTCCAAAAGTGAAAGGTGTCGCGTTCCCAGCGCTGACTGTGGAGAAACCGCGACCACCGAGCGTGTGCTGCTTCCTGTACGGTCCGGCGCGGGCAGCGCCAGAGGGGACGATCCCAGGAGAGACTGGACAGGCGGCCAGCGGCTCCTGCAGCGGAGGGGTGTCGTAATGTAGTCCCCTGTAGTCTCCTGTGGCCAGTCGGTGTCCTGTCTCGGTGTCGGTGTTCTGGAGGTCGTAAGGAGCCAGACGGCCGGCGAGGCGTTGTCAGTTTGTTATTCTGCGCACGTGTGACGGCCACTGATGAGGTCCCTGCTGGCTCCCCGCGCTATTCTACGGGGCCGAGAACTAACTAATTGGGGGTTTGTGCCTCCCCAGCTGTGCTTCGCCGTCACGCCTACCAGTTCATTGTCCGTGTTTTCTTTTATGCTAATAATCTTTTTCTTTCTTTATGCTTAGCTGGTGTCAAATGCAGTTTTGTTTTTGTTGTGGCGCGAAATTGATGCAATAAGGTGACGCAACGCCGCATTATTCATGCGGCTTCCTTCGATTTCCCGTCAAAACTGAATTTCAGCTCTTCAGACGGGCGATAAAAGCTGGCCGTTCGCCGTTGCCAGGCTGTCGATCGGCCTGTAAAAAGCCTCGACGCCAGTCGCTCTGTCGCCACGAAGTTGCCCCAAACAGCGAACGCTGTGGCTGCTGAGTTAGGAAACAGCCACAGATTCTGAAACTAGCCATGCATAGCGTAGACCGAAAGAGTTGAGTGATTTCTTTTTTTACGACGATAGTGTACGTTGTGTGATTATCGTGCTCATCCTTGACTCCAAAGTAATATGTCAGCCTCTGAAAGTGACAGGTAACCATAATTACACCTTTGTGATAAATTTGCGCACAATAATACCCGATAACTCATGTGATTTTTCATGTGATTTCATCATCCGATCATCAATATGACACGTTTGTCCGTCTCTTTATGTATTTTGCGAGGTAAATGCTTCATACATTTCGTGCTCATCATAAACAGGGTCAGCTGGATGGCCTGCATCGCCTGGCGACTGGTGAGAGGGAAATAGTCCCTGGCCTGCTGCCTCCTATGCACGGTCCGTCGCGCTGCGCCTCGCAGGACCTCGCCACACCGCATACAAATCGGGCCGTGGCCGCCGAGGGTCGAGGGCGGATTAGTTCCACCTCCGCCGCACCATCCGTCTTGCTGGAGGATGAGGCGGAATAGCGCTCGCCGCTCCACCGCCACGTCACCCGACCGGTCGGCCCGGCGTCACTGTGACGTCAGAGGGGCGACTGTGACGTCACATGGCCGCCACAGCAGACCGGCCGTGCAGGGTGATAAGAGCGGGCCTGAGCTATTTCTCGGACATGCGTTGGCGTGGCGTGGTGCGTAGTTAGCGAAAAAAAAAAACACCCTGAGGATCAAGCCCTGGAGGCATCGCTGGTGATATATTGTATTTTGGGTCGTATCAGCTAATTCAAAATAAAGTTAAAATGCATTGCCTTATTCTCATATTTTATTTATGACCGTCCGAAGATGCTTCAGCTTAAAAGACCACCAAAGATTCGTTTTGACGTGGGCGTGTAACCTTTCAATGGCCCATCGGCTGCCGCATATCGCCGAAAGCCTCGGATCATTATATGACCAGCGATGGCACCCTTTCCAAACCGCAATGGTCCCAGGCAATTTGATCGGCCGCCATTCCGATCCAATGGCCATTGAATCCACCAGTGGTCACGCCCCGTAATGGACTCAGCTGAATGGAACGATGACATTCTCCCCTGCAACGACGGCACTCTGACCTCGGAAATCGGGCGACACATTATCAAACTCTCCCGCAGACTGCATATTACTGGAGCTCAGTGACCTTTGGTCACATAGCGGCGCGCCGGGGGCGGCCGCTCGTGACCCTATGACCTCTGACAGGTCAAACGGAGCCGCTGCTGGCTTCCGGTCCCGGTGAGGTCAGTTGGTGAGATCCCTGGGGTATCTATCGTCAGTCCAGCGATCGCTCATGTCGAGGACAGCGATTACCAAACAGCGCGAGCGCGCCGTGGCCCGCCGCGCCGGGCTCTTCGGTGACTGGTGAGGAATAGCGCGGCCTGGTGAGGTCTGGTGAGGTATGATGAGGCACAGTGAGGCCTGGTGAGGCCTGGTGAAGTATGTTGAGGCACAGCGAGGCCTGTTGAGGCATTATGAGGCACAGCGAGGAATGGTGAGACCGCAAATGCTCAAGATGAATGACCGACACGTGTGCGGTCGAGAGCAGCCGCTGCCGAGCCTCATTAGGGGTGTTTTATCTCTGAATAAATGGAAATGAAATGACGTGTGAAGAAACCGGAAACCGCCAGGGCCCCATTGATAAGATATTGCGCTGTGGCTTTCGTGGGGCACTGAAAAGATGCGAAAACCGTCTTGCCACGAATGTAGCTCTTTTCATCATTAGTACATACAAATATTCATTGGGCAATATGAATCATCTTTTTTACTTCACCAAGTAAATTGCATGTTCTTGTGACCGTTTTGTAGCTATGGCAACAATCACATGATTAACTCTTATATAAGTCAGAGAATACCCGGCGCAGCGCCCCCGCCTGCGCTGCTGCTGCCGTAGCCATTTTCCGTGCTGTCCTGCATTATCAGCGGCGCGCCTGAGAGCATCAATGCCGGCGTCGCTGGGGAGAGACTAATTTGTCCGGCGCGGGGCCGGCGCGGCTGTGGCCGACAGGCTGCCGGCGAGATTGGATTGTTAGGCTGGCTGACTGGTTCCATCTGCCGTCTCTGCCGGACAGACCTCTGTGACCCGGCCCGTGTCAGCCACAGCGAAAAGAACGCGGGCAAGATGGCCGCCGGGTGTGCTCGTTAGCGACGTCTTACGGTGACACCGTGGCGCGATACAGTGGTAGACGTGCTCTCTGTAACTAACTATCTAACTAACTATCTAACTAACTCTGTCGGATGATGGAACTACGACTTGTTAGCTGCGACAGAGCGCTGAAATAACTGGGGATCACTACAGGCATACAGTCCCGATGAGACTTGTGAATAGAGCCTAGAAGCGTCTTACACACCTAGCTTTCTGAATTCACTCGCTGAATCGAATATCTCTTTTCCAACCTTTCATTTGCCGGAATCACCCAGCCACGTAGGTGCGCTGAGCTTTTATTCCACCGATTCGAAACAAACCCTCACCTGCGACAAACATCCGTTAATAATAAACACTATCGGCTCGTCACGTCAGCAGGTGTTATTCCACCAGCGTTTCTACCACAAACAGGGCATTAGCTCCGAGTTCAGTGGCCGTCGCTGTGTCATTGGGCGTTGTCACGACCTCCAAAGTCCGCCGTCTGTCGCCGAACGCCTCGGGCTAGCGCGCGGAGTGGTGCTATTTCGGGCACTGTATGGGTGGCAGTCTGGTCCGAATGTGAGTCTGATGACCAGCTGCTAGCGGCACGTGCGGCCTGACGCGGCCGTATAGGATCCGATGGTCGCTATATGTTCCATGGCAGCTCGTAAAGCTGAGTCCGTGCGTGGGTCTGCCGCAACTCAGTTTGGCTTCTCTGCTGCAAGGTCCTGGCTGACATCGGGAGGGTAACGGAAGGTCTGCAATGGTGGGGTGGTGATTGACAGCTGACTAATGGACCGATTTCCGTAAGTCATTAGCCGCTGCAATGCTGAGCGATATCACCATGTCATATTCGCAAATGTCAACATCTCATCTGCCTACATCCTTCTCGAGTTTCAGATCAGTGCGTGCGTATTGATGATAGCAGTAATTTCCTCTCTGTCCTCCTTTGCGCAAACCTCACACCAACACATGCCAGTCGTGCAGATTATGTAACCATCGCTAGGTAATGTCGCCATTCACTGCTACCCCGGGAGCTGCCTGAATCATACGGACAAAGGACATTTTCCGGAGCCGGGCCGCCCAGACGATGGCCGGAGATTTCCGGATATACCTCCGGGAGCTGTGAGTGGGCGCCGCGCCTCTGAGCCCGGACTCCGGGGCTTAGAGTCCGGTCTC
This sequence comes from Amphibalanus amphitrite, assembly GCF_019059575.1. Classification (NCBI taxonomy): domain Eukaryota; kingdom Metazoa; phylum Arthropoda; class Thecostraca; order Balanomorpha; family Balanidae; genus Amphibalanus; species Amphibalanus amphitrite. The sequence continues at coordinate 15,352 of NW_024882249.1, read as the reverse complement.
CCGGGCTCAGAGGGGCGACAATGAATCGTCGCACGTGACGGTGCCGGCAATGAGGCGTCCCGTCGCTCCGGCCGGCCGTTGCTTGGCAGCCAGACAGCTCAGCGGCTGCACAGAACGTTTTCATGGCTGGGACTGGGCTGGGCCTGGGCCTGTGCCTGTGCTAGACCTCGACCTGTGCTAGACCTGGGCTGGGCCTGGGCTGGACCTCGGCTGGTCTGGGCCTGGGCTGGGCCTGGGCTGGGCCTGGCCTGGGCCTGGGCCAAAACCATGCTCGATGCATTACTTTTTTACCTCCCGTGTCGAGCACTGCAGACTATTGCGGTTTTTGTGGAGCTGGGAACAATGCAACAAAATGTCAGCAGCAGGGGAAATGAAAACAGTAAAACTGCACACAAAGGAAACGTCAAATACCGAATATAAAATAAATATTACAGAAAGCTTGGCAGCACCCCGTTGTTCTCTCGAGACCAAATGACTCCTAAAAGGGGAGTCACGTTGAATGACCGTCTAAAGACTTCTTTCTCTTAGACATTTTTTCTGTTTTGCTCAGTAGCTCACAACCTGCAGCTATATTAAAATCCCAGGATGAATAGCTTCACAAATTTCGTCTCGTTTTAGCCACAAACACCATATAGCGGCCGTCTATCTCGCCGAACGGCTGGCACGCTCCAATTTGTGTCCGTCAGAGCGGCTCTAGCTTCCGGTGGCAGGGCGTGTGTGGCGCCGCGTGCAACCGACAGGCCCCTCTGCAGGCCGGCCGATCGGCACTGCAGCGGTGGCAGTCAACACGCGCTGAGAGCAGCCTGTCAACACGCCCCGGGCCAGTCAGCCGGGACATTCAGTCCGCCAGCTCCGCAGTGCAGTGGCGCGGGTCGGGGGGGGGGGGAGCTTCACTGACACATTCTGATCAGCTGAGGGCATGGGTCAGAGAGAGAGGGGTCCGTGCTGGTGGTAAAGATGACGCTCTAAGCGTATACACGCTCTAAATGTATTTGTGATAATTTATTTGAATGAGAGCTACCATCACCCCAAAGCCGTACTGGACAATGGAAAAGCGCCTGGAAATTTAATAAGATCATCGCCGTCCTCTGCAGCTATTTATGCATCTCAGCGCGATCTCCGGGGATCCAGGCACGGATCTCCTCTTCACCGCTGAATATACCCATCGGACGGTGATTGCGTCGTTAGCTCAAGTACGTTTCTGTAGAGATCTACTTGGGCGTACAGCGGCTCCATCTGAAAGGAACTCAAGTCTATTACATAGGCCGTCCTCGACGATCAAAGGTGGCACGGCGGGTCAAAGCGTCTGATGGTCGACTCGAGATAAATCCGTCCAGCCTGCACAGCAGTTCGGCGAAGCGGCCCGTCCGCCGCCACCTGGATCCGGGCTGGCTCCGGCGGGCTGCAGCTCTAATGTCACCAGCCGGCCGCTGCGACAGCCCGGGCGGCTCCGGCAGCTCTAATGGACGCTGTCCCGGAGCTGCGGCAGCTCGGCCCGCAGTTGTGACCCGCGGAGAACCCGGGGAGACCCCACCACGCGATACCGGGTCGCCCCGCGCGGCGGGTCGCTCCCTATTGGCGCGGTGTCACGCTCAGGGGTGGGAGATTTATTGCCTCATTTTGGCTCACTTACTGCCGCCGGACCGGTTAAGTGTCCCACAGAGGGTGTCCGCGAGTCGACGCCCGTGTCGCTCACAGAGCTGTGTCGTCGGCCGCTTCAGGAGTCCACACCTGCGGCTATGTTGGTTGCCGGAAGGCTGATGAATGGTAGATATGCGCAGTATGGCAAGCAGGCCGACTTATGAACGCAATTTTGCATACGTCGTGGACATTTAATTTATTAAGGAATGACTTTGTTCAATTTGAGAATGGAACAAATGATTGAGACGGGCGGTTGAAGCCATCTGTTGAGTCATAAACTCTGCATTTAGTAACATTGGTTCTCATGACTGAGTGGATTTCCCCAAAGGCCCAATGGACCAATTTAATCAATCATTCATCTGAAAAGCCTGGCAAGATCGAATTATAACAGATAAATTTTGATTAGCTAACATTTCGTGACATGGCCTTTGTCCGTTCTCATTATACAGTTATATACCGTCCACCCTTCCATTTTCAATTCTAACCTATTGCTGTTTGCCAGCGCTGCTGCAGCGTGGGGGGGGGGGGGCAGTCTTATTATTAATCCATTAACTTTGTGCTAAGATAGCACATAGTTTGATGCCGAATATTACACACTTGCTTATGTTGCCAGAGACTGCTGCCTTTTTATGCTGGTTCATTTCTTCACGCTCAAGGGATCCTCTGCTGCAATTCAACCGGAAGTTGTTTCTGAAAATGATCCAGCGGACCATTTCTTTGCTCCGTTGATCCGAGCGTTGTCTGAGCACCTTCAGGGTGTTTTCAGCAAAACAGACTAATTAGGGACAACAGCCCATCTATGGCCTACGCAATGTACTCATTTCGCCCGCCCTAATTAACGAGCGTGTTCATTGCCTCGCTAGCAGTCTGACAAAGCCCAGCCGTGTACCCCTCGGATCGGTACAGTGAATGTGACCATTCGCCGAGATGTCGCTAGACTGTTATTTGCATGCCAGGTGACGAGAAAGTAGGCAAAACGACGTTGTGGCAGGAACACCACAGCCGCTTGTCCCGCGTGATGCCGGAACTGACAGGGAACGGTGCTATTTTGTGCCAGTCAGTGAAAGCTGCGCAGTGTTGACGCTGTGTAGACTGCGCTGAGCAAAATCTGTACTGCTGTATTACACAGTTAGGACCAAGGTCGTTTAATGGGGCTATAGGCATCCCCCCAAGTGGTTTATTTGGCTTACGTATGATCTCTTGTTGGTTGAGATTTGCAGTGTTGTTTCGTCTTGGTTCGAGGCTACTTTGTTTGTTTGACATGACTTGCATCAATGCATTTTTCCCTCTAAAATAATTACAGCCGCCCTTTTATCGGGAGAATTGATGAAGTTATTTGTGCTGACTGTGTTACTGGTTTGACGCTGGCTGTGTTAGGCCGGCGTGTTGTGGGACACCCGGAGGCTGTGATGGGGCACCAGCCATTGCTGCGCTGTCGGGCGGCAGCCGGGCGGGACCGGGCCGACCGATAATGTATATGCCAGAAAGCCCCGTCCCAGTAACTTCTCCAGCAAACAAACAACCCTTCATCTGCCGCGCTGGGCCGAAAACGACACGTCTGCGGCACGCTGATAGAGGAGTGGCGCATATTGTTCAGTGACGGCCAATGTGGCGCAGCACTGCGCAGCGCCCGGAGATGTTGCAGAAGAAGATTGCTGTCGTCTGCCAGCCGCCCAGCCGCCGGGTTAATTTGATGGTGTCTAGATTGAAAATGGATCGTCAATCTTTCCGGCGCTACCTCCTGTGGGCTGTAGATCCAGTCGTCGAATGTGCCTGTCGCTCGTTCACGGCATCCGGTGAGAAAATTACCTCGTGAATTCTGCCGGATTTAGGCCGTGGGAGAGGCTGGTCGTTGGTCCTAAAGGCGTTGGAGAAGCTCCGTGATAAGGAAAGCAATGCACTCTCATCCACTGGTGATGAATTGAACAGTTCGATACTAACTGGTAAAAATTAGAGAGGTAACTAACTACATTATTGGTAAGAAAGAAGCATTGCAACTCAAATGCGTATCGTTTGAATAACAATGCGCGCTGCAGCTGCAACCGCACCACCATCATTTTACTTTTAGATTAAAACCAAAAGAGCGCGTCTGAATCTTTTCTGCATCAACCCTTCATTTACGTCCGGGACGTGAGCTGAATTGGAAGTAGTGAACCGGTTCATTGGCCAGTATACGATGCCAAAGGCGCTGCATTGTTGAAAACTGGCACAGTTAAGCCCCTTGATCTGACCTGGCGCAGTCTCATGATGGGTATTAAAAGCTTCGGCTGAAGGTCAACTCCCAGCGGTAAGAGCTCGACTACCACGGTGCGGCGCGGCACATTCGATTCGCCACAGGAGCTGAAATGAGTTTAGTCACAGGCTGGGCTGGTCATGACCTGTTCACGTGCACGGCAAGACCAAGCGCGGTCTGAACACTGCTATCAGAACGGTCCGGTGTGTTGACTGATGTTGTTGGTACTCAACTGTCTGCCAAAGTAGACGAACGGCGCTCTGCTGACATGACGCTGCCAACAAAACTACATAGACGGTAGAAAATGTCAGACTAAAAGCCATGATGTTCATTGTTCAGTATCTGTGACATCATGAGCAAGACTAATCATATTTCTCCTCAAAACATCGTGGTACGATAAAGCAGCGCTTAGCGACTTCTGAATTATTATTAAGATATGTTTAAGCTCGCCGTAGTTGTAGCTCACAAGGAGTAATGAGAATTTCTCACTGGCTTAGTTGTTTCCATTTATATATTTCCCCAGTCATTTCGAAGGCTACAGTCGCGGCGACCTATGAACCGCAGGAACGGAATGCCTCATCAGCGCGAGCTTGGTCCGACGTGGCATTTATCGGGCAGGCTCCGACCAAAGCAATATCTCCGCTCCGCCTCCCGTTGTCGTGTGTCTTCCAGGTGAGGCGTCCATCCGATTTGAACGGAGACCGGCGAAACAATATCGCCGCCGTGACCAATATCGCCTCGTAGCGGCGGCGGCCGGCGGATATAACCTGCCGCTGCCCGGCCGGCGATTGATGGTCGGGATTCATCACGCTCGGCGGCGCCGCGGCTCGCGAATTATTGCGCACGCTCCGCCGCTCGGGCCGCTTCTCAATCCCCTGTTATATGATGAAGGGCTGGCGAACGGCGCCGGCCAGGCTGCCTCAGAGCCAAGTTTGACCCTTGGCGAGCAACGACGCTCGTGAGAGTTGAAGTTGGGTTCCTTGCTTAGTGTTGAACGGGCTCTGACCAATCAGCTTCACCGCTAGCAGTTTGCACGAGCAGTCCCGAAGAGACAACCAGCTGAGCGCGTGACTGTGACACATCACGGTGACATAGCCGGAACCGCACTATTTTGGTCGGATGTAACCGCAGCCCCGCCCCGGAGTCCGGAACGAGCCGACAGCTCCAACCGGCTGAAACGACTGCAGCCAAACAGGCTGTGATACTCGAAACGTGACCTGTATTTTTTTATTGAACTAGGCACTGGGCAATGTGGTTGTTGAATATATTTTGAAAATTGTATCATTCAAGGCTGCTATTGGATATGAAGTTGTACTTCTATTCGGGACTCGGGTGACTTGTGCAGATCTAAAATTGCGCTCATATAAATGCTCCAAATATGCATAATCGAGTTGTCTGGCGCTCGAATAGCATTCCGAGCAAATGTGAAAAGATTTACCAGCCATTGCATTCAGAAATCAGCCTGCACAAATGGCCCCACCACCCTGGGAGTTGCACAATGCACAGACGGATGCGGCACTAAGCCTGTGTTGCCTTGTTCGAAACAGCCCATTCGTCGCTGTCGAGCCATGTCCCCGGTATGCAACTGTCGGGCTACGACCGGCGGGCTCCATTGTTCTCCCCAGAAAGCTGCACTCCATCAGCATAGTGCGCCTGTTTACTTTTCTGCAGTCTCGGATGCCGCCATTCCGGTACATCATCGCGCTGATGACGTGGCATCATCGCTCTGATGACGCGGCGCCAGCGCCTGACGACTGCCGTATCCTGTTCAGCCGCTGTTATCCCCTCTCGGTCGGTATCCGCTCTCGACTGCCGCTATCCGCTCTCAGGCCGGTCATGGTGCTCCATATCGCGGCCTTTGAGTCCTCTGCACCGCAAGACCCGCCCAAACCGGCGCGGCGGCGGCTCTGTCTCCGGGCACGGCCCCGGGATAAGCTGGGGCGTCGTTTGGGCCGGGGCCGGCGCCCCCTGACTGCCGGCTGTGACTGCGACCTATCACCGGGGTTGGGTCGCCCACCCAACTGCCGCCGAATGGCCGCTCTCCGGCGGTCTCCATGGCGATAGAGCCGCGCCAGGAGCGTCTCAGAGGTAATCTGCATCGTTTCCAGGTCGGCCCAGCCCGGCCGCAATATGTAATGCACATAAATCCAGAGCAGGTCGCCTACCGTCTGCATGACGCTCACGTGGCTCGAGGATGAGCATGACTAATGAAGGACGTCCTCGTGAGCCATGTCGCCGGAGGACGGTCGCGAGCGCCTGATGACCTCTCCACTGCTCATATTTCACCAGATTAGGTCTTCGACAGCACTGGAGCGCTGATGATCCCGCGTAAGTGATTCATCTACGTCGGAATCAGATGAGAAGCATCAGTCGAGATTTTTGCACACCACCTTCTTTTCTAGCTAGGTATAGTCGGACTTTGCGGATAAATTATCTGTGGCTGTGTTGAGACTTGAGATGGTGCAGTATTCCGTATAGGCCCGAGGAGTCAGGTACCGGCTGCTGATGAAAATCACCCCCGGGGGAGTGTATTCGAGGGCGCCGTATACATGACCCAGCTCTCATGGCTGTCACGATAACTCAGCAACTCTTGAGCTGCGTTGAGTTAGTGGAAGCTACTGTTGTCAGCGGCAAAGAGTTTCGCTGAGTTTGGCTGAGTTACCGCGACAGCCTCTTCCATGCAGTGGCTGCGTCCCTCGATGAGAGTGCCATTTGGCGTTTGCGGCCGTGGAATTCGCAATAATTCCAGAGTCCAGAATACCAAAATAAAATTACTATGTGCAAATCCGCACATATTTTTCGAAGTGACTGCTGGTCATGTCTATCGACCAGATCACTGGCAATGTTTTATTCGCTATTCTCTGGAATGTGATGTCCTGCGAGTAATCTAAATTTACTCATTAAAAATATGAGAAAATGCTTCTTCTTATTGAAATCGTTTTGCATTTAATCGTTTCCCCGGGAAGGCTGTGGCTCATACCCGTGCCAACTATGTAATTACGCATTTATTTGAACAAGTTTCGTCGAACTGTTAGTTACTCGGTTCTTAGCATTGTAAATTGCATTAGATTACCGCGAGAAGTAGTCGCTAGAACGACCGTACAATGCATATAGGCTACGATATTTCATTAAAGGTCAGGTCAGCGTCCGACTGTTTAAAGTTGTTGGCGCTTAGTCTGAGGCAAAGACAACTACATAGCTGGCACAAGTAACAAAAGGTCAAACCGGAACAAATTGAATATTGAGCTCAAGTAACTAGCTAATTGGCAAATAAATGCTGCGACATCAGGAAATGCTTTACTCTGTTGCCTAACATGCCGTGTCACTCGATTCAAAGGCAGTTCTGGTATTTGTATCGGAATCCCAATGCTGGCGTTACAGCACTGACAAATGGTGCATGCCGGTCGCTCGCTCGAAAATGCACGTAACTACCAGCTACCTGGCAAATGTTTCCACTTGAAAGGCTATCCCAATGCACTACTTGTTGGACAGTAGCCGCCACGCGGTGCCTTGGCCAATACCCATGGCCGTGCTCCGTTCCAATATAAGACCTAATATTCGGGGTCCTCAAATCTTAACTTTACCTGAACCATTTTACTGCTCATGAAGATGAGTGCAATATGATTGATGAATTCATATCTTCTAAGATGTTTACGTTGAAGTTAATGCAAGGGCCTAACGTTCTGTTCCAAGGGTGTCACTTTTTCCAAAAGCCTCGACTAAGACGAAGCTAGCCTGCAAGAAAAGTTTCGGCAAGTCTTGCTGTTATGTTACGCCTATTGATAGAAGTACGTGTTTATTTAATTCTGAGAGTTGCTAATCGTTATTTTACAAGACTCACAGCATATTTAATTTGATAATTCAACCCGGGATATATTTTTTATCAGCAGAGTGAAACGAGTGCACTCTCGGATAGGATACTCGTGCCAAGAGCAGGACATTTGGACACTGAACAGGCACTTGGTTGGAACTTCTTCCATCAGCTCCGCGGGAAATGGTCTCATTCTCTGGGTACGAGGCTGCTTATGAGGCGCAGGCTGCTGCAAAGCGCTGATAACTATGAGAGTGCACTGGCCCCGAATCCGGCATATTGTTTAAATCGGTAAATTTACCATCTCGGATTTATCAAATGGTTAGTACCTATTTTGCCTATCCTTGGGCACTTACGTGACTATGCTAGCTTACGGATTTATACTTCGCTCATTTCACATTGAAACACGCTAGTTAGCCTTGTTACGAAGATGACAGCTCTCTAACCAGTCAGACATTTTATAACTACCGTCCCGAGACCCACGCCTTTTGTTTGTCATTTTATTTTACTCCTCACAATCCAATTTCGCCCCCATCTAAGGCCAATACAGCCGACGGGAACGAACAATCCACGCCGAAAAAAGCTGCCGTCTACTGCGGAAGCGACGCCCGGATCCTGTTAGCATTTTGGCCGTGTGCGTTCTGCCTCAGTCAGACTGCAGCAGCCCCGGGCCGGACCCACACAATGAACTCAGTAATCCTGTTTGCTCCCAGAGCCGCCTCAATGCCGCAGCAGGATATTAACATTACGGCGGTGTGTTGTGACTGGACTTAGCGGGTCCAGACTTATACGAGGCTCCATGCACAGACCTGCCAGTGTTTGACGTCAGCGCAGTGACGTGTGGTAAACGGGGGTTTTTTCCTCAGCACATCCAATGTGACACCTTTATTTGAATATCTATCGCAGATCAATAAACACGAACCAGCCTGGCAAACTTGCCTTAAAGGTAGTGTGCCACCTTTGAAAGATTTCCCATTTTATTTTTCCTAGGATAAGAAGCTTCTATTTTTACCTAATATCGCAAAAAAAAAATCAAAAATGGGCCTGGAATAGTGCCTTTTTCGCCTAAAAGTTTATCGGTTTTTCGCTATGCATAACAACTGTAGTGGGCTGAACTGCAAACAGGCGTCGGCAACAATCGCGAATGCGGCGCACATGTGACAATAAGCAAAGGTCATTATAGAGTTACGACGGACGGGAATGAGTTATCAGCTGTCTAATCGTAGACAACACCAAGGACAACACAATGTCGAGCCTTAAACTGTAAGCCTGTATTGGTATTGTTTCTTTTATTTGGCTGTCGAACATTATTTATGGTTTGAAATATGATTTTATGTAAAACAATTGATATGAAAAAGCCGTCTCTTAAGTTATGACCCCATTTCACCACACGCAAGTGGCAGAAATGACAATGATCAGCTGACGCATTTTTCTTGGCCGAAGTCAGAACGCGCGGCCCGACGCACCACCACCGCACCACAAAGTATGAGCAGAAGCTGCGCCCAAAGCCAGGGCCCCGGTAACGTGAGGTAGCCGAGTCGGGGCAGCGTGCGCTGACCCAAGCCGGGGCCGCAGCTTTGGACGCGGTCTACCGCATCCCCGCGGGCAGCCCCGGGCTATCACATGACACCGGGAGGACGCGCGGCTCCGGCTTGGGTCAGCGCACGCTGCCCTGACTCGGCTACCTCACGTTACCGGGGCCCTGGCTTTGGGCGCGGTCTACCGCACCACCTAGCAGGCGTGTTCGAAACCGCAGGAGATGATGATGAACGGGTTTATCGAAACTTGATTGGATGAGCATATCGGTAATAGCGATTTCAGTGTGTGCATTTATTGTTCATAGTGGTGTGAAATGTGGTTGGGGTACGACCGACAACCCGTCGGGGCGAATTTCGCACTGGGGTACTCAAAATTTGAAGAATTTAAGACGTTTCCATGAGTTTTGAAGGTATGGATAAGTTCTAAAAATCCGGTTCTCCTTATCTGGGCCATTAACTCCATACGGTCCAGGAAAGCTGGCACACTACCTTTAACAGGTAATACACTCAGTCGTCAGCACATACTTGTGAGCAAGGCTGGTGCTGTTGCGCTTAATTATGGCATAACTTATGAGTTATGCTAGTGCTTACGTGTGCTGGCGTTGAGCACATTTCAATCCCTCTTTTGGGCCACTATTTTAGTTTGCCGGTCTTAGGAGGTAGGCCTTATAGTGGCAACGACGCCACTACCGTCTCTGTCACAGTCATCGGGGACCAAAAGCACTCCCTTGCCATTAAAGTCTTCGTCAGTGCCTCCACCTCCTCTGCTCTCCCCTCCCCAACCTCCCCCCCCCCCTGGTAGAGGCAGGGAGGGGCGGGGAGGGGCAGGGAAGGCGGTGAGGGGCGGGGCACGTGCCACGTAGCGCTGTGTTTGCGAAGTGGGACGGTGTACCGTGCCGGCCTCCGGGCGGACTCAAGGTCACCCGAGGTCAGCGGGGGTTCACTCTCACTGCTCGCACCTGCACAGGCCGTGGCGTAGTGCTGACAGGTGCAGGTGAAAGCTAGTTGCTATATAAAACATGTTTAGAGGCACGTTTTAGCTGCTTTTTGGCAGCCCTAAGTGTCGTGTTTTCTTTATGGGAGTGTTGTTTTATGTCGACCACTCTGGTAAGCTGCCGTAGGTTTTATTCCAGGGCGCAACTGCAGTGGAGAGACGTGAATGTGGTAGGCTGGCTTCTTTTAAAATGAAAGTACCACCTGTCGTCACCGTTTCTGTTTAATAATCTGTTCAAAAAGTTGACCGTTGACCTAAGGTCAAACGTAGGTCAAAACTGGTCAGGTCAGCGCATCTAACTAGGAACAGTATCGCTGAATCACTCGGTTCAGTAGGTAGTTTTCAGCACATTTGTAGTTATGTTTGCTGGTGCGAAATGAGCGGATTTGCTTTTCCCCTTGGATTATAATGGGATCCAGAGCTGCTTATTGGCGCACGTGATCGGGCATACCGATCAAGGTTGCTTGTGGCCGGCCAATGGAATGCATCTACCACAAACAGCCGTGGTGTCGCATGCGTTTGGTGCCCGTGACCACAACACTGAGCTTCCATGTTACATAATATTCACCGTCGCCTCTAAACTGTACTGGCCCTCCCTCTCCCCGCCCCTCTCCCGTGGCCGGTGACGATTCACGGTGACAGGGAAGGCGCACTAGCCGTTCCGGCATCTGCCGGCCCCGCCGACACAGCTCCGGCCTAGGGTGACGTGTGTGAGACGGACGATGGGCCGACCTCGCTGACCGGTAAGGTGCCTCGGTACTGGGGGAAGATTGGTGGCAGACAGCCCCGCCAGGCCGAGTCGGAGGTGCCGCTATATACCAGACACGGAATTGAATATAACAGAAAACATGTGGTTTATATTGAAGATGAGTAAAATGTTGCCAGTCATGTATTTTAGTTCCTGCACTCTGTAGATGACAATGCTTTTTACAAGTATCTGCATCCTCTAATGGACCTGGCCCAATTTGCTCTTGTCTCGTGATTTATTGTATCCCCGACTTATGATGATTCACTGTCATTTCATAGCCGGGTAATGACTCTCCGTTACGCTAGAATAGAAATAGCTGGCCGCGCCCATAAAATCGTGATTGAGTAGCGCAAACCGAGCTCGTCTATCTCCGCTCTCTGCGCCATGGGAGCCGTCTGTGACCCCGAGTGTCACCGGGGACAGACCCAGACCCACTCCAGTCGGTCCGACATGTCCTCATTAGGCAGCCCACGGCCCAGCTGATGAGCCTCATATGACTTCAATCAGCCGCTGAAATGACCTCGGTGGCCACCGGCTCCGGTCACAAATGACCGTGAAAAGTGATCCGGGATTAATATGGGCCAATCTGCAGCAGCTCGTTCGGTGAAATTTTATAGAATGACACATGCTATATTATTATTAGCATTATTTTTAGTCCCATTTCTTATAAATCGACAAGATCCTAATTGCATCTAGTCATGAAGAAAAGATCAGAGGTGGCTTTGATCCCGGGCTCAGATTACGCACCGCAAAAAAAAGGAGACGGCTCAATTATCACCGATGCAGAAAGACGTCAGACCTGCCTAGCCTACGATCCGTTGAAGGGCGGAACACTGACCCTGCGAAGGTGGGGCTAACCCATTTTCCGAGAGGTGTGGAAAATGTAGTGCGATGCCTCAGTCGAGGTTGTCAAGAGAAACGATCACTACGGCACGAAGCTACCAAATAAAACGTGACGATTGTCTTCAAATTTTACGTTGCGTGAAAATGCGATTTCGATTCGGATTTTGTTGTGAGTGAAATCCAAAGTTTGGTGAAACATGTGAATGGGTATTTTGATCCCTAATTTGATTGTGATGTTAATTGGTTAACAAATTTTATATTCCACTGATAACGAAATCCATATGCTATACCTATAGGTCTCCTCACATACCGACACACGGGTCACCTCACCCGGACTGGTTGGAAATTACCTCTGTATCAGGTGGATGTCATTTGAAACAAACCTTCACCGCCGACGCACTTTTATTCATTCCAGGCGGCAAGCGAACGATACTTGCCACAGCCCGGTGTAAGAGAAAAAAACAAATGCGTGACACAGCGTGCCGTACGTGACAAAAAGGGTCCGTTAGGGTGATTCCCGCAAGGAGATATCTATTAGCAAGCAGACCGTGTTCTGGACCGATCGAGCTAATGCGAGCTGCGGGGCTTGCTGGCACGAGAAGTGTTGAAAGAAAGCGCTCAAATCGCAGGTCGTTTTCCTGTTTTGTTTCGTTTGCTTTTTTCTACTTCCTATCAATATGCTGGATTTTCCGTTCCAAATCTCATCATTTAACTTAAGTAAGGCGATTTTGCTGCACCTGCTAGACACGACTTTTCAATTTTGAATTAACTTCGAGTTTATAAATCCTGAATCCCTTCGTAAATTTCAGTTTGTTTTGATACACTCCCCTTAGTCCGCATTCACCACCTCTCTGGCATTCATATGGTATTTTATGAGCAGCTGAGTGGCTCTCCACCAGTAGTGCCGTCCGCAGTGAACCATGGCCGCTCTCCTGAGTACCCGCGCGGGCCGAGATGGGCACTTTACGGGGCGGCCCTGCGGCCGGCGCCGGGCTGCGGATGCCGCCAGCTTCCCGGGACACTGCGACACTATGACGTGAAATGCATGATTAAAGAGTCGATCAATGCTGCGCTGGTCGGGTCGGAAGGTGACCGGCGCCCTGCCCGAGCTGCCCGCGAGCTACCAGCGCCCGGTGAGCCAATAGCTCAGCTAGATTGGTCCGCTGTGGTGCGTCATATAGGACAAATTAGGCGTGCCTTTTGTCAGTTGCCGCCACGAATTTGACTCATATTTAAGCGTCAGTCAAAATCAGTCTGATCTTGCAGAGGCTAGGCGTCTATTTCTGAAAGGCCGCTGCGACGACCTTCTGGGAATGAATGTTAATTTGGCAGCGCGAAACAAAATTAGCTGACGCTATTATGCCGTCCCACCTTTGAATACTCGCGGGATTCGCCGCGTCGGAGACGAAAGTTGGACTCGTCTGGTAATCAGCGAAGGCAAAATTTACATAGGCTCATCCGCAGCGGCAGGCTAGTGATGCTTTTGTAACCAATGATGAAAACTAACTTCAATATCCTGGGAAATTACCTGCCTCTGAACGTAACATTCAAAGCAACAAATGACAGTTGGAACTCAAATACATTATTCTCCAAATCGAGCTTGAAACGAAAAAAAAAAAACTTGAAAGCTCCCCAAGTGAGCGAAAAAGTAAGCTCCCCATTCAACAGGGCAACATACTGTCACTCTGCTTTATGTAATCCAGCACAGCAACAGCTCATCTTTACTCTGTCTGACTTTAATCACCTAAGCGGCTCGCATCGACGGGCCTCTCGCATCTGTCTCTCACACATCACAGGCCCGCATCAAACAGGCACACATTACGTGGCTCACATTTCAGTCCATCGGAGCTGCGCCGCCACACTACATCTCCGCCCTAATCTGCTAAAAGCGGCGCCCTGGAGCGGCTGTGGCAGCGCCCGGTGTTGTCGCTGACGGCAGCTGATGGCACTCCCACGCCTCCGCTGCTGCTGTGGTCGCTGTCGACAGCATCTAGTGCTGCTGGCACTGCTATTGAACGGGGTCGGAAAGAGGGTGGGATCGGCGGGACAGGGTCGGGTTTCGTTCGCTGTGGGTGAAAATGTGCTCAATGACATCACCGAGTGGCGAGCGCAGTTTGGAGATCGTGAGGAGGCCGTCAAAGGCAGCTTTGATGGTGGGTAGAGTGGTGTAAGTGATGGAAGCTGAAGAGTGTCTGGGCTGGAACGGGCAAATGTTGAGAGTCCCTATTGAGACAAAGATACGTGTGGCAAACAGATAAGACTGTTGCTTATTCAGTATAGCCGTTTTCACGACGGCCACCTGGTACACATCTGGTGCAGATTAGATGCAGATTTGGTCAAATCAGGTTCAGAGTGACTCTTAGTAGCTATCAGCTAGGGTACACTAATTGCTTATATGCCTGCTTTGTCGTAATTTCAGAGAGCATCATCGATTAAAACACTGAAATGAATTCATAAAATGAAGATATTTGCTGTAAAAGAGATTAGGTGCAGATTTGGTCAAATCAGGTGCATTCGCCGGATAGCCCGTCGTGAACACGGCTTATACCTACCAAGCAAGTAACGTAAACGAAAACAACCTTAGTTTACCGGACTGTGGGGGGTAATTTCAAGCACGACCACTAGGCTGTTTCCCCGAGGGTTGCCTAGAACGGCCCTGTTTTGCAGACATACGATGGATCCAATAAGGCGAGGTAGATTTGGATTTAAGCAGCGTTAATTTTACACTCTGACAATTGCGAACTACAAACAGATCAATGAATCTCGGCAAAAACCGAGCTACGGCTGGTTCGGGTTCCGGCTGAATTGTTAAAATGCAATTTCACGCAACGACGTTCGTTGAAGTTTAATATTAGCTTGAAATGTCAGCGAAGCGGAGCAAAAAGCAAATAGAATGGTGGGGGGGGGGAGCCGTTTGTTCTGTGACATATTCTCATTGCACACGTCGTACATGCAGGATAGCAGGATATATCGCCAATGAAAATGAAACAATGAAACGGCGCTTTTAAATCAATTTCATTATTCAAGAGCCTCTGTTGAAGATGAATGTTGAAGATGAGAGATGAACCACGGTATACAAGGCAAATATTTTGACAATTTTATAGGAGCTTATACAAATAAGCATGAAATGCAAACTCGATGTCGCCATAGTTTTTACACGACCCCGACTTCAGAGGACGTCACAGACTCGTCAATTCAATAGTGGCTGACCTGTTGTCCTTTGTGTTTCAGGTTCGGAGAATGGTCACTTTGGCCTTTGGACGGTGTGTCGCCGGAACAGCAGACTGGACTACAGATGCGGAACCCACGTGTCACGGCTGCAGCCGTCAGGTGAGACGCCAGTTCCCAGGGACTGACTGCAGCTGATGGCATTCGTGTGTTCAAAAGGCCAGTGCCACAGGGAGTTAGGTGGCCGGGCTGTTCATATGCAGTGCCTTTGCAAAGGTGCTGGGCTGTAGGTTTAGTGTCTGCTGCCAAATGTTAGACCAAACGGATGCTACCTCCCTCACAGAACGAGATAGATAACTGCTAGTGGTCTAGTCTC